>NW_012111031.1:6735440-6748522 GCF_000951035.1 Colobus angolensis palliatus
GGGTGACAGGGAATGGAGTCTCATTCTGTCCACAACAGAGCAAGACTGCCTCAAAAAAAAAAAAAAAAAACACCTAACTAAATAAAAGAGGCATGAGATTCTGCACTTGCAGGTAATTAATGCTGAGGTTTACCTTTTAAAGTTTTCTATAAAATCTTCCTCTTTCTCTGCTATTCAGAATGGTAGTAACAGTCACTAGGTAAAAAGTGAAAAATCTTTGGTCCACAAATTCTAAGATGCAGTGTCTCAAATGGTCACGTGTGTGCGTGTGTGTGTACACACACGCACGCACACACATATATGTATCTTTGTCTCTGACTCACTCTATGCCACAGGATGAAAGGGAACTGAATCTGGAATAACACACCATAAAAGGGAAGCTCAGTCCTCCAGGCTGTGGGGTCCACTCAGTAGAAACTCAGTGAGCAGCAGTGAGGGCCCAGGGTTGACAGAGGAAAAGGGAGGCAACTACAAGTGGTCTGAGCAAGGGCAGCAGAGACTGATTATGCAGGATGAGACTGGCTTCTCATGGCGATGAGAAGCAAGGCCTTTCCCTTCCCAATCCCATTACAAAGGGAATATAAAAACAGGTCCATGAACATTTGTTCAGGGATCCCTGCTATACGCACGTAGCATGTCCATGGAGAACCATTACATAATTCAGACTTGGAATATTTTCTACATAAACCTCTATTTCCTTTTTCAAAAAAAAAAAAAAATGTTTTGAGACGGAGTCTTGCTATGTTGCCCAAGTTGGTGTGTCGAACTCCTGGGCTCAGCCATCCTCCCACCTCAGTCACCCAGAGTAGCTAAGATCATGGGCATGTGTGAATTTTTATTCTCTTGATATCTAGAAAAACTGTGCTGTTCTAGAACAACCCTTTAATCTTAGATTTCATTATAATCAACTTGCATATTTCAGAAGATTCATTCTGCTGTTCTGTTATTGTACAATATTCATCTATAATACTTCCCACCACTACTATGTGGAAGTTCTCCCAGAAATACACACTACAGTCTACCAACTTGTTTTTCACAGGGGTAGTTTCAGTAAAAACTGTAAGTTATCTGTAAATTACAAAGTACCAATACTCAAACCTTTTTTAAAAAATCAAAACCTAGAAGAAAGCATTTCTATCCCCCTCCTTTTTTACATTTTTGTGGTGGGAAAAAAATGCATATATACACACATTCCAAATACTTGGAGTAAAATCCACTTAACAAGCAGTATATGCCAGTGATAAACAAAAGAGTACTTTGTTTTAACATTTCTATGCATTTTTGGCCTTTTTAATTATTTTTTAAAACTCGTATTTTCTGTCTTTGCCACAGGCTTCAGGCATGTTAGCACTGATGGACTCAACAAGAAGTTCCTAAAGAACAATTGCTAAGCTGTCTCCTTGTTATTTCATACATATATCTTGTCTGTCCAGTTAAGATTAGTCATATTTGAAAATAAGAGCCATCATATTTTTATTCTTTTTATGATGTCCTCTGATACAAGTCTGGGGTACACAGTAGTGGTTTAATAAATAAAAATTTCATGACCTTTTTTTCTTTCTTTCTCTCTTTTTATTTTATTTTACTTTATTTTGAAACAGTCTCACTCTGTCACCCAAGCTGGAGTGCAGTGGGCTGATCTTAACTCACTGCACCCTCGACCTCCTGGCTCAAGCAATCTTCCCACCTCAGCCTCCCAAGTAGCTGGGACTATAGGCGCATGCCCCTACACATGGCTAATTTTGTTCACTTTTTGTAGTGACTAGGTCTCACTATGTTGCCCAGGACTGTTAACCAGTGTCAGACTCCAGGGGCTGGAGCGATCCTCCTGTTTCAGCCTTCCAAAGTGCTGGGATTATAGGTGTGAGCCACCACACCCAGCCTAATTTCAAGACTTCTTCAATATCTTTAAGTCCTTAGTGATGACACTTAAATTTTTTCTAAACGATTAGGATGCAACAAGAATGTCAAAATAGCCATGATCTGCTTTTCTCTTTGCTGGCATTCGCCAGTTAATGGATTTTAGCTTAGAAGACAGAGACAGAGAGAATATACTATCCACACATACAGTCAGTCCTCACTTAATATCAGCAATAGGTTCCTGAAAACTGTGACTTTAAGTGAAATGACACACAGCATGTCCTCAAATAAAGTCATTTCCTTCAACAGTTTAACATTGCTTCATTACACTATTGATGAGGAAAAAAAATTGGTTTCATTTTATGTTGTTTCACTTAAAGTCACGGTTTCCAGGAAGAGACCACCGATGTGAAGGAGGACTGACTGTATATTAAATCCATATATCTGACAGTTAACAATGCTGTGTTATAAAACTCTTCAATTCTCAATTATCCATGCAAAATGGAAGAGAGAAATGGCATGTAAAACAAAGAGGAAAACAAATCACCCATTTTAAGAATGGGAAACCCTGATTCCCAGGACTGTGGTTGCTGTCATGCAGGTCCAGGAGAAAGTGAGATTCCAGCAGAAAGTGAGAGTCCCAGCCCACATGCAGATAACCTACAAGGAGGATAAACAGAACACAGCTAACCAGGGGTCGGCTATAACTAGCTTTGCAATATTTCCACTCTTCCTCTTAAAAACGAAAACTGTGCAAGCATATCTAAAAGTCCATAAACCAAAAAGCACAGTGATTTCCTAGACAGAATCATTAAGACTTGGGCTCCCTATCTCCTTCTGCTGGAGTTCACACAAGAGACTAATTGAAGAGGAAGCCTAGGGAAGAATGCAAAGTGACTTCACCAAATAGGCACCAAGGGCCATACCTTTGTCATGAACTCCTCCAGCTGGTCTACAAACAGCTTGGTCTGCTGCTCAATAAACTGCTCACAGGCCGATTTCAGATGACGGTCTACGTCTTTTTTAGAGTCAAGATAATGTTCTCTTATCTCAGGAGTACCCTTAAAAAAAAGATAACAATTTCCTCCTGTTTTTATGTGCCTAGAAATCACCAGACATGTAAAGAATGTCGTTTATCTCCCACCACCAATGAAACAGACTCCTTCTCACCTCCAACAAGAACTCTATCAAGGCATTGTTGCTATTCAGCCTAAAAAATCTTGGAACAGTCATAGGATTCAGGATTTTAAATGCTGCATCTGTGAAACAAAATTACTCATCCAGTGAACATGGAAAGTTTCAACAGCAAAGCCATGTGTAACATACACCAGTTCTCTACCACCACAAGGCAAAAAGCCAATTCACCTTCAGCAACTCACCTCCATGAAAGGCTGAGAGTGAGATGAGCACCAGTGATGGCTACAGTACTCACAGAGTTATTTTCTAGAAGTTCGAATTGCAAAATGACTATTAATCTCAATAATTCACTTACCAAAAAAAAAGAAAAATGATAAATGGTAATTGGCACCTTAAAATGTCACTGCTTTACTTTTAGGATATTAAATAAGTTTTTAAAAAATACTCATATACTTACCCAGCTTCTTTGTTAAAATCCTGGCTGGCACGGAAATTTATTCATTTGAAGCAGAGTGAATAAACTAATGTGTCAGCCAAGAAGAAAACACCAAAAGGACATATTTACCCCTTAACCTCCAGACTAACTAGAATCTATGTAAAGTATTAGCTGAGGTCTCATTGATGTTCAAATGCAATACGATATGTTAGTCTTGAGAGGTTAGAGGTGTAAAAGTAAAGATAGTATTATTAAGTGAGTAAGAAAAAAACATCTCTTTGCTTTGCCAGACTAGATAAAGCAAAGCATGAAATCTTCCAATCTGGTTTTGCAAGCACACAGTAACATAATATTTACTGCCTTGACCCTGGTAGTAATGAAGAAGAACCTCTCTCTATCAGTTCAGTATTCAGAGTAAAGCTTTAGTAAATAGTTGTTTGTGTCTGCTGTCTTTTCTATAAGACCCCTCAAAGATTCTATCTACACAGAATCAAATCATCATATGGTGGGGTTACACAGGCTTTGTAATATTTGGAGGAAAACATACTTTCAACCAAATTTTGCCACAATCTCAAGATATTTCACTTTCTCTCACCTCAGTTGATCTACACTAGAACCAAGCAGCAACAAATTACAAATCAGAAAAAAATGACAGAAAGTAAATCAACCCTGTTCTATCCCATCACTTAAAGTAAGAACTGTCAGAAGCTGGGAATTCTTCAAGGTGTAAGAGCATGATTCCCACATCTCACACTGAAAAGAATGAATGCAATCAAAGAGAATGGGTGGGAGATGGAAGCCTCTGATGAGAATAAGCTTTAAAAAAACCTATGTGTTCTGTAAAGGCAAAAGCCAGGAAATCTGGCTCCTATTTAAAAACCAAACCAAAACGAAAACACATGGTATGCCACTTCCAAGATTAGAGAAAAAAACAAAAATAATTTAAAAATTTTAAAATCACAAAGTACATAACAGACATGCTTTACAGAACCAAAACATATTCTCCATGGTGGACAAGAGAGAGCATTAGGGAACGAAAAAGAGCAACCTGTTTTAAGAGGACTCATCAAGAGGTTACCCTGGCTCTCCGGTGAGTTAAATCAAATCCACTGTCAGATAAGCACAGGAATTGGGGAACTAAAAACCTACTATCGTTGAACATCCTATATTTGGGGTTCCTCTAAACTTTACACATAGAAAATAATTTAAGTGACCATTTTTTTAATTGCCCCAAAACATTAGAGAGAAGTTAACTGATTACATAAATGAATGGCTTAAGGCATCAGAGCATAAATCTCTTAAAAATGTTTAAGATAAAGTTTACACAAATTTGTAAGTAATTAAGGGACATGAGGGATGTTTATGGTATATCCTTAACTGCTTAAGATCAATTCTTAGAAATTAACTACTCTGATCTTTTAGAAATCGTCTCTTACCAATTCAGAGGCAAATCACTAGGATGGATGAATCATCTTTCTCAAGATGATTCAATGTCTATTACCAACTCAAAGACCCTATCTTACATGATTACTGATTTAATACCACTGAAGTTTATTAAAGCACCTGAAACTTATAAAGATGTCAACATATATTTTCATTCATTTTTGGTCTTAATGAGCTTGATAACCTGGTGAAGGTATCATGACAAGTTCATTATGCTCATTTTACCTAAAAGGAGGGTGGCGTGGGGAAGCTAAAACACCCACCCAAGATCACACAAGGGCCAGGAAATGATGGGACAGGAAGAAAACCCAATTCTTTCAAATTCTTAGATAAGTACTCTTCTCATTTTACCCAGCTAGTTTCCTGAATTTTCATAAACTGACAAACTCAACTCAGTGCTTAAAGTCATCCCAACTAGTTGACATTATTTACTTAGGAAACAGTTATTATATGGATTTTTCACTTTTTAACTGGTTGTAGGAATATGTGGCAGAGTCTAAATGAGTCTAATATTACAAACTGAAATGTCCAGATGCAGTTCCCTTCATAAAGAAAATACAGCAAGTTAGAAGTCGTTAGCATGCTGACAGCTCAGCTCAGCTCAGTACAAACAAGTAACATATTTAGCAAGCAAAGCATGCAAAAAATTGCAGATGAACATAAAATAAACCTAAAACCTGTGCTGACACATCTGGACAGATCAAACACAGCCAAGTGTGCCAGCCAGGACAGCAAAGTACCTCTAGTTTTCTTGAGGTCCAGGGAAATTTCCTTAATGGTGAATTCAGTGTGAAATGGAGCAATTTGTTCACGAAGTATCAAAAGGTGCTTAATTAAGAAAAGTTGTCCATCAATCTGAGTCTAAATTATAAGACAGAAAAATGGATATGATCACGTTAAATCAAAATAAAAGCATATATTATTAATCAACATGAATCTACCTAAGTTTACAGCCTATGGTGTCAATTCTCTTTTGTTGTGCAATGAACTTTCCTTATGCTAGAATTAAGTTAAAAAATCTTGCTTCAAACTCTTATTCGCACTGTCACTTGCTCCACTTTAAAAATCCAAGAAAGTCAGACACAAGGCTGTAAAGCAACACATTTACAGAGAGAAGTCCAATCTACTTTCACCTGGTGCAGAGGTAGAAGCGATAATGCCGCCTAACAGTGGCCCAGAGCAGAGGAGGTAAAGAAAGGCTCAAAGAATAAGCATGATCCTGACCTGACCTGGCATTCTAGTTTTTCCTCAGGAACATGGCTTTCACTATTTGGTCAAAGCAGTTTCGATATCTAGAACATCAGACATACTTATATTTATACAAATGTAAAATGATTTGGGGTTGCCATTTTGGATCCTCCTGCCACCAACAGAGCTCTGACTACCCACATCCCTGAAGGTTGAGCATGTCCTTCTGCCCTCTCAGGACCCATCCACAAGAGTCTTGTGATTCAAGCTCAGTTCTCAAACCTCTGACCCAATCCTCAAATACTGAATAATCATAGATCTCATTTCAGAAAAGAGTTTGTATATCAGTAAAAGCAAGGCTGTATTTGCTCCTTCTTGCTGTTACTCAAGGCAGAATCTTATTTTGAAAATATTGCTAATGAAGCTTTTATATTACCTTAGGAAAAGATAAAGTTATCTTTCAGTAAGCAATATAAATGTTAAAGGAGTTATTAAATGAAGATTCCTTCCCAGTCTTGCTCGTTCTCTCCACCAGTTTTAATAAACATAATCAATGACTTATGTCATGGAAACTCACTTTGCATCCTGGAACACGAAGCACCAGGTAAGCGGGAAATGCTACAGACTTTAAATACTTGCTCTATTTTTAAAAGACCTAACAACTCTGATGCCAAAAATAGTATTGTATAGATTTTATTACTTTACAAAAGCTATTGTAATGCAGCAAATAGTATCACGTTAATTTGTTGACAGGTGCTCAGTTTAAGTATGTAAGAACAATTTCTTGCCTTAAAAAACTCTTTAAGACATCAATCCATTTTCACTGATCACTTTTAAGATAAAAATACACAAGCTTGGCTGGGCGCAGTGGCTCGCACCTATAATTCCAGCACTTTGGGAGGCCGAAACAGGCGGATCACGAGGTCAGGAGATAGAGACCATCCTGGCTGACATGGTGAAACCCCATCTCTACTAAAAACACAAAAAATTAGCTGGGCGTGGTGGCGGGCACCTGTAGTCCCAGCTACTCGGGAGGCTGAGGTAGGAGAATGCCGTGAACCTGGGAGGCCGAGCTTGCAGTGAGCCGAGATCGCACCACTGCACTCCAGCCTGGGCAACAGAGCAAGACTGCATCTCAAAAAAAACCAAAAGTACACAAGCTCAACCATGAAAATAATAAGCTAGTGTCTATCAAATTGAGAGCTTCTCCGTACATACTTAAACTCTTACAATACGCAGGACACAGAATTAGATAAAAGAGGATGGCCTACAGATAATGAGGGTAAAAGACCCAACAATCAAAAGGCTTTTCATGCCTCCCTTAAAAGAAAGGACATGGCCAGGTGCAGTGGCTCACGCCTGTAATCCCAGCACTTTGGGAGGCTAAGGCGGGTGGATCACTTGAGGTCAGGCATTCAAGACCAGCCTGGCCAACATGGTGAAACCTTGTCTCTACTAAAAATGCAAAAATTAGCTGGGCATGGTGCGCACACCTGTAATTGCAGCTCCTTGGGTGGCTGAGGCATAAGAATGGCTTGAATCCAGGAGGTGGAGGTTGCAGTGAGCTGAGTTAGTGCTACTGCACTCCAGCCTGAGTGACAGAGTGAGACTCTGTCTCAAAAAAAAAAAAAAAAAAAAAAAGAGAGAGGACAGTGGTACAAGAGGACATAAGCCTATGAACTTTTTTTAAAATTAGGTCATATTTTTCCCTCCTGAGATCGGAGAAACACATGATCATTGTAGAAAATAAAGAAATGTGTAGGGAATAAAAGAAAAATCATCCATAGTTACCTAAAAGCTTTCACTGTTACATATTTTCTTCAATGCATTTTATTACATAGTCATACCGTATATCTGATTTGCATCTTAAATATCTATTATCTTAATATGTTTAAGTTAAATTTTATTGTTTCATTTTAAAAAATTTAATGACTGTGTAATATTGTTATATAAAACATGCCACAATTTACTTAACCATATCCTTAACATTAGACATGTGTTTTCTAATTTCACCTATTATCAGAAATGTGTGGGCACAGACTTGGAAATACTTGTTAAAACTTAAATCTGCCTGTCTATAACTTTATTTCTAGTTTCATTTCACCTCTCCATTTCATGAATGAGAAAAATATAGTGGTCACAAAGATAGAGCTTTCCTAGCAAGAAGATCCCAAATTATTCTGTGGAGATTTATATATAACTTCTACATATGTATATATTATATATATTACATAATATATAATATATAATATATATATAAAAACCTTGAACTTAAAAGTCACATTTATAAATCCATGTCAAAAAAAGTTAACAGGATTTGAACACTCCAAGTGGGAAGAAAATTTTGGCTGCAAACAGCTCCCACAGCTCCTTCCCTACAAGTGACAGGTATTTTAAGAGGAGAGTTAAGCAAAGCAACACTTTTGAACATACTCTACTTCCTGGGGAAAAAAAAAAAATCTCAGGGCCTGTGGGAGAAGCACATGCCAGCAGCCTTCAGCCCCAGATCCCTTCTGGATTAAAAACTGTAAACCGCTAAGTGTGGTGGCTAACACCTGTAATCCCAGCACTTTGGAAGGCTGAGTCAAGAGGATCATTTGAACCCAGGAATTTGAGATCAGCCTGGGCAACATGGTGAGATCCTGTCTCTACAAAAAATAAAAAATTTAGCCAGATGCCTGTAGTCCTACTGCTCAGGAAGCTGAAGCAGGAGGATTGCTTCAGCTCAGGAGGTTGAGGCTGCAGTGAACAGAGATCATATCACTGCACTCCAGCTCAGGTGACAGCGTAAGACCCTCTCTCAAAAAAAAAAAAAAAAAAAAATTGGCTGGGCACAGTGGCTCATACCTGTAATTCCAGCACTCTGGGAGGCAGAGGTGGGCAGATCACTTGAGCCCAGGAGTTTGAGACCAGCCTGAGCAACATGACAAAATCCTGTCTCCACAAAAAATACAAAACTTGGCCGGGGCATGAAGGTACATGCCTGTAGTCCCAGATTCTTGGGAGGCTGAGGGAGGAGGATGGATTGAGCTCAGGAGTTCGAGGCTGCAGTGAGCTATGATCACACCACTGCACTTCAGCCAGGGAAACAAAGCAAGACCCTGTCTCAAAAACAAACAAAACTGTAAGTCATATAGTCATAGCGACCCCTTCTAGTCACACAACCCAGAGTCACAATTACCTGTCCTCAAAATTGACTCATTTCCTCCATGTAAGAACATTCAACTATTTAAAACATTATCGTAGAGATGATTATAAATTGTGATGTTTCCTTGAAAATGCTTTCTTGGTATTCCAGGGAAATAGTACCATTTCCCCAGTGGCTAGGACTACAACAAGAAACCTTTATCCTATAGAATGTATAACCTAAATACCACTTTTGGTACTTTAGTACAGTTGGACTCTCTTATATAATACAGTCTTTATTAAGCACTATAATGAAATACCAGCTTCTCTCAAAGAGCCTCAAAATTCAATCACATTACACAATTTCTACTGCCAAAACAGCTTTAAACTTCTGTGCCTATAGGTAAATGCTATATTCCACAATATTTTACCAGGAAACAAGATTTCACCTAACACTTCATCAAACCTTGTTTTTGCTGATAGACTCTGATGCTCCAAGTAAGGACTGAATGCAGGCAGACAATGCTTCCTGTGATAATCCTTGGAACACTGCCCTCTGGTGGAATAAAAGAGAATAATCAGCCTGTGGCACTTGCAAATAACAATACCTGCTTGTCCTCATGGTGGGATTTACTACTCCTACTGTTCTTCCTGGTTTCCTATTCCCATACAACCTTTCTAGACCAACACATAGATTTGTAATGTGCAGTCATCTCTGGAAACACTCATGTGACCCTTCAAAAAATATCGATTAGCATGCCAGGCACTGTGCTAGATGCTAGAAATGTAGGCAGGCATGGTTCTGACCTAATGGAGCCTTCGCTCCAACACGATCTCATGTGGGGCTGTTTTTTAAATCTCTAAAACCAACTTTAAAACAAACCCTCAGTAAATCTACTTCTAAAAATACATCAGAATTGTATTTTAAGAATTCACGTACATGGCTCTTCATTACAGTATTATTTAGAACAGCCAAAAACTGAAAATAACCTAAATGTTCAAAGACAGGGGACTGCAAATAAAATACGACTAAATCTAAATTATAGAACACTGTTTAAGAAATCAAAGAATGCTGAAGGAGGCAGTGAAATTCATAATCGAGTTAAAAAAAAAAAAAAAAAACAGCTTACAAAATGGTATGGGCAGTATGATTCTTTATTTAATTCTGCCATTCCCAGAGGTGTGGCATGGTGGTTGGACCAGGACTACCGTCAGTGCCCTTGCTTCCCTCCCAGCCTCCATTCTACATAAATATGAGCCTATTCATTATTAGGCCACTGTCCTGGGCCCTGGTCTCCAACTTGATGTTAATTCTCTTTTTACATTGCTTCTCCCCATTCTGTGGTTTCCCACAAGGCTATTACTATAGGAAGGAGAGATTAGAGCTGCCACCTGCTGGGTCACTAACCCTGCCTAGGAAAGCTTAAGATGAGCAGCTTAGACCAAGACCCTTGCCTTCCCCTGCTCAGCCTTAATGTATTTTACACTGGATTGTCTTTCCTCACCTTTGATCAGTAAGACTAAGTGTTAAGATTTGAATATAAGCTAGGTGAAAAAAGAATAAGCAAGTCTAAGGCATAAGACAAAACTGGCAGAGTGACCTCCTCAGGCCTACCTACTATTTAGCTAAAATCCCTGTTAAGCACCCTAAGAGGCTTTTTTTTACTACAGTCTGTGATGACAATGGGTTCTATGTGGAATATGCCTCCTGTGTATTTTCCTTGGGATCCTGACTCTATTGCAGGAAGTTGCTGAATCTTAGCCTAATATCATTATTCAATAAACCTAACGGACACCCTGGGGAGGAAGCAATGCCAAATGTCCAAACCTCTCTCTGGAAGAGATCTCATCAGCTGGGCAAAAAGGCTGAGACATCTAAGTCTGTAGAAGTGATCTGGGCCCATCCTTAAGAGTCCCAGAACTGGGCAAAAGGCACTTTTGGTAGCATTTCAAAATCTATAAGCACAAAGCCCAGCAATTATGCATTTTAAATTAAATATAGAGTAGTATACACTCTACTGAGCCAATGAAATGACTGTGCAGTCCTAAGACTCTGGTATAAAATATCTCTGTGGTGTAAGGGTAAAAATGCATACTCCTTTTGAACCATGTCCTTAAGAAACAGTGGCATCTAGACAATTTATTACATGACTGCTATCTTTAATCATTGCTCCAAATGCAGTCAGGGTCTTCTTCTCAGGAATGCACATATAAAACAGTCGTGCAAAATTTGCCCACACTTTTGAGGTGTCCATAGACTCCCCAAAGCCCATTACTGAATTATAAGTTTCTATAGAAAGTTCAGGTTAGAAATTCCTAAATTAGCTTGACCTCAAGTTACTTCTATATCTAAAAATCATGATTTTAAGAATATCCAACAAAATACTTTATCAAGATCTTAAAGTGTAAATTAAAAAATATTTCAAGTGAAGGAGCAAGCAATTCACAGTAAAGATACACGTACATCTATGCATCTGTATAATTTGGAGAGACAGACAAGAGTTCTTCGAACCGTAGGATACCACATTCCATGAAGATCTGCTGGAGAAATCGTGGTCTGTGGTCTAGGATTAAGGGGTTCTGTTGAACCTAAAACCCAAGTGGAAAAGAAGACACATTTCACACATGTGGATGTTTGTCTTACAGTAATTTCCATGGCAACTATAAACTGTTTATTCTTATTAGCTATCAATAGCTAGAGGGCACCAATTTTTTCCCGCCTCAGTTTTCATCAAGAATACCGTAAGAAATCTAAATCAGTGACAGGTGAGATTTAACACAGTGAGAACACACATGAATATGGACATACATACATTCCAGCTTCATACACATATGCTCAATCCAAGTTGCTTTTCCAAAATTGTGATCAATAATCTTTATGGAACATAGGAAAAGCATAATCACACTATAGAATGCAGCCATTAAAAAGGAGGTAGATCGGCCGGGCGCAGTGGCTCACGCCTGTAATCCCAGCACTTTGGCAGGCCAAGGTGGGCAGATCACGAGGTCAAGAGATTGAGATCATCCTGGCTAACATGGTGAAACCTCATCTCTACTAAAAATACAAAAATTAGTCAGGCGTGGTGGCACGCGCCTGTAGTCCCAGCTACTCGGGAGGCTGAGGCCGGAGAATCGCTTGAACCTAGAAGCCGGAGGTTACAGTGAGCCGAGATTGTGCCACTGCACTCCAGCCTGGGCAACAGAGTGATTCTCTGTCTCAAAAAAAAAAAAAGGAGGCAGATCTCTACGTAGTCATGAGGAAGCAGGTGGGAACCTGTGGAGGTGGGGGAGTAACAAGAAAACAAAGCACTTCTAAACAGGGGGATTAATCAAAGCAGGTTTGCCTGTCGGCCTGTCTTCCACACTCTGAGTCAAATCACATACAGGTCTAGTTAGTACATTCAATTCCCAGGTGACCAGAGCGGGCTTCCCCCCACCAGTGGGAAAGTCAGAAAAGGCAGCCTCTGAGGCCTGTGAGGAAGAGCAGGTGGGGAGTGTGGTTGGGCAAAGACACCTCTGTAAGGGAAGTACAATCACTTCTGGGTCGAAGGACCAAATTTCAAATGAACCACGAAAAGTGGAGCTGGTATAATACTTTGAGACAACAGGTGATATTGGAAGATGGTCTAGGCATTAGAGGACATTAGCAAACTCATTAAATTTTTAGTGCAATAATGGTTTCTTGTTAAATAAAAGATGTCATTATTTTTTGGACATGCTGAAATACTCAAGGGTGAAGTGTTGATGATGTCAATAATTTAAAATGGTTCGTCAAACATATTTACACATGCACACTCCAACATATACATATATACACATACACATATAAGTGTATATATGTGTGTGTATATGTGTGTGTGTATACATATATATATAAACATATATATAAAAT
>NW_012111031.1:6749687-6751708 GCF_000951035.1 Colobus angolensis palliatus
TGTATTTTTAGTAGAGATGGGGTTTCGCCATGTTGGTCAGGCTGGTCTCAAACTCCTGACCGCAGGTGATCCACCTGCCTCAGCCTCCCAAAGTGCTGGAATTACAAGTGTGAGCCACCGTGCCCGGTCAGTACTTTCACTTTACAATTTTGTAAGCTTTATTTCCAAAAAACAAAAACTACTTGTATAATTGTTTTTCTTTTTTTCTCTCTTACCACTCTTAATTAACTTATATAATTTTTAAATTTCTTCCACAAGAGCTCACTTTAAACTAACATTTAATTTGTATGAAGTATCTTAAAAAGAATAAACAAATTACATCAAAGAATATTTAGGAGATGAAATATTTATACTTTTCCTTAGGAATATGGTATGTGCAGGATCCCTTCTTCAAAATAAAGTGCCAAAAGAATTTCCCCAAATAAAAGTTGAGTCAAACAAATGTGTTTAAGTACTTTAAAGCCAGAAGTCAGCTTGTGCTCATTTTCCCCTTTCCTGGGTAACTAATACTAGTTCACCGGGGCAAACCATCAAAAGCCAAGTGCCCCTGGCTGCCTCTCCTGAGGAGCAGAGTAGGCCCCGGGACCAGAACTTCTCCCACAGCCCTCCTGCACATCTGCCTTGATTGTCCTCTGCGGGCCTGACCTCCCCATTACTTGTTCTACATACAGAACAAAGCTGTGCTTTTAGAAGGTACTGATAACTGGTCTCTTCACAAGATGGTCTCACCACCAATTGCCCTGACACCTCCTTCTATGCCATGAACTTCACATCATTTAAAGCCCTCCTTTCAGAGGCTTCTCATTCTCTCACTTCCAGCTTTAGAGGTGGGAACCACGAAACCAGGAAAAGTGATTATGACATACTCTTTTCGGTTTTGCTCCACTTCCTACCTGATTAGAGCCTTGCTTTCCACCCCAAGTTCTATCGCCATTGTGATAACACTGATAACTGCACAGATGACCAGCTGTTCATCGTTACCTTCTCAACTCCAAAGACTTTCTCTTCCATCCTCACAACCCTACCCCAGGGGCAATTCTTAATACCTGCAGAATTGTATTCTTATTACTTTCTACAGACTTCCTTCTTCCTCTCAACTATTCCACCTCTAAAGTTTTAAAACTTAGCATGCCACTTTATAACCACAATGTTCGGGAGATTTTGATCTTCTCACTTGTTTACGCAAACCACACGGGCAACCCCTCCTCCTCCGACATCAATCACACTCTCTCACTTGCCCACTTCTGACCTCGCTGGCTGTCAGTTTACTCCTCTGTCTCCATTTGCTCCTTAATATCAGCACTGGCTCAGTTTCTCTCCCAAGACGTCTGCTACAGTCACTCCACAGTCTGCCCTGGGATGACCTTACATGAGCCCAAAGCATCAACTACGCCTCATCCTTGATTTCTAAATCATTCATTCTCTCTACAGTTCTAGGGCAGTGCTGCCCAACAGAAATACAACGTGAATCATAAATGCGACACAGTAAAACGTCACATTTTAAAAAGTAAAAAAGTTAGCCAGATGGGATGGCATGAGCCTACGGTCCCAACTACTTGGGAGGCTGAGGTGGGAGGATGGCTTTAAGCCTGGGAGGCAGAGGTTGCAGTAAGCCAATATCACACCACTGCACTCCAGCCTGCCTGACAGAACCAGACCCTATCTCCAAGAAAAGAGTAAAAACAGGCCAGGCACAGCGGCTCACGTCTATAATTCTAGCACTTTGGGAGGCTAAAGTGGAAGGACTGCTTGAACCCAGGAATTCAAGACCCATCCTAGGCAACACAGCAAGACTCCGTGTCTATTTAAAAAAAGAAAAAAAATGGCTGGGCATGGTGGCTCATGCCTGTAATCCCAGCACTTCGGGAGGCCAAAACAGGAGGATTGCTTGGGCACAGAAGTTCGAAACCAGCCTGGGCAACATAGTGAGACCTCATCTCTTTGAAAGGAAAAAAAGAGTAAAAAGAAAGCAGGATTGGCCAGGCGCAGTGGCTCACGCCTATAATCCCAGCACTTTGGGA
>NW_012111031.1:6752266-6757222 GCF_000951035.1 Colobus angolensis palliatus
GCCTCCCAAAGTGCTGAGATTACAGGCGTGACCCACTGCACCCAGCCTAATTTCCATTCCTTATATCATACCAAGTCTTGGAGATCTGGTGTGAATCTTACACAATTACGGCACACTCAGACTAGCCACATTTCACATGCTCAATGGCAGTGGCTACCATAATGGACAGTACATCTTCTAGAACCATATAATACAGACCCTCTCAGTTGTTCCACATGGACCTTATTCAACCCTCACATCTGAGGTGCCATCAAATTCTACTGATTCAAACTTCTAACCATATCCCTCATCTCTGTATTTCTCTCTATCGCCCCAACACCATCCTGGTTCAAACCACCTTTATCTTTCAAATGGCAACCTGATTAGTCTCTACAGTTCTGCCAATAATACCTCATTGTAATGCCAGTAATAGGTTAAAAAGTAGGCTTTAGCGGGGAAAGAGAAAACGCACAAGGCCGGGGTTGGCAAGAGAGAAATGTACTCTCATCTCTCCAGGACTCATAAAGAAGTATACTAGGACATGGTATGGGTTCTATTGCAGAGGAGGAAATTTTAGCCCTCTGTGGGGTCCTCCCTCCTACAGAGTAAGCGTGATAAAATGCTTTGTCGCATGGGCAATATCCAGCTGCTTGGCAGTCCGGATTCAGTGTAACAACTGTTTGTAGAGTAGACTCAGAACACCTGACGATGCCCTTCACCTGGGGATCTTGAAGTAGCTGGGGCTCTTTAAAGCCCATGGAGTTACAGTACCCACCCTCCCAGTCGTCCCATGGGGAGCTGAGCTTTAGGGCCACTCTTATAGGTGGGTGAGGAGGGGATGGCTTATTTCCCATCTAGCTTGCTGTCTAGGTCCCTAATGAGGATCCAGGGTGATTCTTGGGACAGTTTTGCTCCTTGTATAACATGTACCCTCGTCCAAGCCATCCCATACAACTGTGTCAATATTTTACTCTAGTCCCAGACACTCAGTATGTTCACAAAATGCAAATCTGATGGTCCATGACACACTATGCTAGCTAGAAGTCCAAAGACCATGAGACTATCACATGACATCTATCCCAATCTAGCCTATTTTACCTGCTCCTTCCCCACATACAACCTGGGCTCAAACATACCAAATCACTTGAATTATGCAAAATAGCCATGGTTTTCCATTCCTGCATGTCCTCCTACATTCTATTCTATCTTAAACAAACTTACTTCACCTGGCTCTCTCACACTCTTCATAAATACACTATAGCTCTCAGACACCACACCCCACACTGAGCCCACCTTCCCACACTCAGAGCTCATCTCCCTTCATAAATTTCATGCCCCTCATCCATGGTCCAAGGGCACCCTATGCAAACCATCAGCATCTCACTCACCACTGAATTCTGTCTGTGGCTTGGCAATCTCCCCCCAAGAAAGTTGGGCTCCTCAAAGGCACAAGTTGTTTTTCATGCCTGGGACAGGATAAGTCCTCAATAAAGGTTTATTAACCCAAATGAATAAGGCTGGCAGTTAAGACATCATAACATACCAGATTTTGTCAGACTGGTAGACTCTCCTTCTTCTAAGTGAACATCTGAAAATGAAGCTTCTGAAGGTACCTTCTTCTGTTCATCTTTCAAACTCTGTGCAATTTGCTGTATAAAGAAATCAAAAGGAATGTTAGCGTTTTCAGCAGTGTTTGGCAACATGAACAAGTTCTTTATACAAAGTATATACGTATATATTTTTTTGTTTTCCAATTTGACATTTGGAAACTATTCAGATTTAAGACTGGATACATTCTGAATATCAGAAATGTTTTTGTTCAAGTAACTGGCCAATCCAAATAACAGGCTTTTTCTTTATGTGATAATAGCTACAGTACGCTATTTTTGAAACAGATAATTTTTAAAAATTAGCACGGACTCACTGCCTAAAGAATAACATGCAGTATACAAAGGACACCAACTACTAAATTAGTAATGAAAATCCCACTAATTTGCATTAATTATAAAGGTGGAAATACACAGAAATGAAGACCTAACAGTCATCTAGTTACTGAAAAAAAGAATGGCCAGTCATAAAAATGAGACAATGGACTTTGGGAATTCAGGGGTAAAGACTGGGAGGCAGGTAAGACATAAAAGACTCCATATTGGGTACAGCGCACACTGCTTGGGTGACAGGTGCACTAAAATCTAAGGAATCACCACTAAAGAACTTATTCATGTAACTAAAAACCAACTGTACCCAAAAAAACTATTGAAATTAAAAAAAAAAAAAACGAATGGCCAGAGAATTGGTTAGGAAATAGACTCCCTATCACACAGGCCAGTTCACTCACTCTGCGTGTAGAAATTGGAAAGTACAGCTAATCCCTAAACAGCAAGCAGATGTCACAGCCAGACCACTCTTTTTTTGAGGCAGAGTCTCGCTCTGTTGACCAGGCTGGAGTGCAGTGGTGTGATCTCGGCTCACTGCCAGCTTCGCCTCCCAGGTTCACGCCATTCTCCTGCCTCAGCCTCCCAAGTAGCTGGGACTACAGGTGCCCGCCACCACGTTCGGTTAATTTTTTGTATTTTTAATAGAGACGGGGTTTCACCGTGTTTGCCAGGATGGTCTCGATCTCCTGATGTTGTGATCCGCCCGCCTCGTCCTCCCAAAGTGAACCAGACCACTCTTATACCCCAGTCCCTCACCAAAAGAAAAAAAAGTAAGCATATTTACTGCAAGTGGTTATCCTTAAGCCAAAAGGTCTACTACACACGGGAGCTTCCAGGATACAGGCCATGTAATGACTGAATAAACATATCAAATATACCGCTAAATTACACTAGGAGGGGAACATACAGAAAACTGTATCACCTAACATCCTATCAGATACAACAATTAAAACAGGCATTCTTATCTATAACACAAAAACTGATATTCCTAATGAAGGCCAGGAGGGGAGGAAAAGGAGGGAGCACCACTCCCAAGATGAGGCTCAGAAACAGACCTAGTCTTCGTCATACCTGCTTTGTGGCCCTCAAAATCAAGGCAGCTCCTGCGAATGGACCACCCATCTGCTCCCTGTTGTAATCCGCAATACCAAGACAGATAAAGATAATTCCTGCTATGGACCACCGAAAAGAAACAGCCCCCACTGCCTGCCCTAAAAGGGAATCTGATCCCTGCAAGGTTGATTCTGCATATTATTTAAAAAGTAACAACATATAAATAATACAACCAGCCAAAATGCAGTAAGTTTAAATAGAAGTCAGAGGAAGAGATGTGAGTTTAGGAGAACATCCTTAAAATAGGTAGGGGCATATTTCCAGCCTGTTAACTTTAAAACCAACATACCTATTATTACACATTTATCCACCTAGGCATTGAAATAAATTAGGTTAAGTCAAAATGCTGGTGAGGATGTGGAGTAACAGGAATGATCTAGTATACACACGTATTTCTATGCTGTCATCTGAGAGAGCTTAAAAGCAACAATACCCCTGCAGTAACGAGCACACCTAATGCCCAGATCTGTTTCTAATACCATCCTTCAATAAAGGAGCCAGCACTCCTTGAAGAAATGGTTGATTCTAGGACAGAGGCAGGAAATACATTGATGCACCTGAAGTTCTTATAGTGCCAGGAAGTAAGGAAGTTCTCAAAATAAAAAATCTACATAAATGAGTATGTCAAAAGGACATAGGAGCCAACTGAGAGAGCTCCCAGTGGTGAAAGCTGGAGCAGCAAAATAAGTACCAGTGAATTATAACCCAAAGTATGAATAAATATCCGTAAGTCCACACTGACATCAGTAAGTGACTGAATCAACAAATTGGAAAAAGAGACAAATCTCCCTTACAGAAAAATTCAAAGTATTTATATAGATACTTTGCTCTCAAAAAAGGTAGAGCACAACCCACTCCTTAAACATGGGTTACACATGGGACTTCCTTCCAAAGAGTACAGTGTGGAAAGTGGGGAAGAGGAATAACTGCACGGTGGCGAAACCTGACAGCACCACTTCAGCCAGATGGTCAAGTTCAATATCAACAATGAACATTCATGTTGAAAGGCTGTACCCTTAATATGATGTAATAACAATGGCATTTTACACCACTGTGGTTTTCCTCCCAAAAACCCAAAACACTAGTCTAATCATAAGGACAACATCAGACGAATTCCAACAAAGGGGCATCGTATAAAAAGCTGAAATACTCATGACAACACTATAAACCAGTTCTCAACACTGCTAAGTCATCAAAAACAAGAAAAGTCTGAAAAATTGTCACAGACAAAAGGAGCCTAAAAAGACATAAAAACTAAGTGCAATGTGGTGTTATACATGGGATCCTGGAATAGAAAAAGACCTGAAAAACACTAAGAAAATCTGAATAAACAATGGACCTTAGTAAACAAATACCAATGAATCACTACTGGTTCATTAATTGTGGCAAATGTATCATACCAATAGAAGATCTTAGTAATAGGAGCAACTGAGTGCAGGGTATATAAAAACTCTGTACTACCCTCTCAATTTTTCTGTAAATCTCAAACTCTCTTAAAATATAAAGTCTATTTTAAAAATAAAAATAAAAGAAATTAGGACATTTGACATCCAAGAAAAGCCGTGTAAATAGAAATAGGATAGTATCTGAGCCACATCTGACAACTTTTACGACACAGATTGGCACTCTGTGACAAAAGATACGCTGATGAATACAGGATACACTTAGGAAGAAACGATATTCAATCTATTTTCCACAAATATTTAAGTCTACAGTTCTTGATATAAACTAATTAAGCGAGATTAGTGTATAGACCTGGCAAAAATTAGATTACATTTTTTTAAATTTAATAGCTTACAGATTTCTCAAGACTGTATTTCTTTAAAATATGTTAGAAACATGATGACTTAGCAAAATCATTTTAGGGGACATTTTTTAAATTCACTAGCACCAAAACTGCCTTTGGAATTTTTCAAATAAAATAATC
>NW_012111031.1:6758172-6763568 GCF_000951035.1 Colobus angolensis palliatus
AGGATGTTCTCGATCTCCTGACCTCGTGATCCGCCCGTCTCGGCCTCCCAAAGTGCTGGGATTACAGGCTTGAGCCACCGCGCCCGGCAATCTCATGATATTTTAAAATGTATATTTTTCTAGCTCTTTAAAGAGGGCTAGAAGTAATGACATCTACCACTAGAAATGAGCACACCTAATACTCAGATCTTGGTTTCTAAATACCACCCTCTTTCCCCTTAAGGAACCAAGGGTTCCTGGAGAAACAGCTGACCGCAGGTCTGGAGCAAGGAATGCAAAAGGTGAACACTTGGATCATCCTGTGCAAGAAAACAAAGGACTCTAGATTCACCAAGAGAAAAAGAAAGATGATTCAAATTACTAGAATCATATGGCATTGCAAGGAGTCCAGAATGGCCAAAACAATTTGAAAAAAAAAAAAAAAAAAGAGAGAACAAAATAGCAAAACTACTTCCCAAGTACAAAATTTATTAAAAAACAACCGTAATCCAGACAGTCTGGTGCAGCACAAGGATAAGACAAAAAGATGAATGGAATAAACTTGAGAGTCCAAAAACAAAACAAAACAAAAAGCCATTAATCTATGGTTAACTGATTTTCAACAAGGGTGCCAAGACCATTCAATAGACAAATAATAGCCTTTTCAATAAATGATGCTGGAACAACTGGATAGCCACATGCAGAAGAATGAAACTGGACCCCTACTTCACATCATATACAAAAATTAACTCAAAATGGATTAAAGACCTAAATATGAAAGCTAAAACTATAAAACTCAATAAAGCTGTTAAAAAAAAAAAAAAGTACAGCGAGACTACAGTCAAATGGACAGAGGAGCCAGCGTAAAGGGACTGCCACTGTCCAAATTTGGGACAATTTTGAGCACCGAAATGAATAATGATGGCTGGGCATGGTGGTTCATACCTATAATCCCAGCATTTTGGGAGGCCAAGATGGGCAAAAATTAGATTACATTTTTTTAAATTTAATAGCTTACAGATTTCTCAAGACTGTATTTCTTTAAAATATGTTAGAAACATGATGACTTAGCAAAATCATTTTAGGGGACATTTTTTAAATTCACTAGCACCAAAACTGCCTTTGGAATTTTTCAAATAAAATAATCTTACATTTCCCCCCATGCCATGCAAATGGCAAGCTTACATGGGCAAAAATCTCTAAAGAGATTTGAAATCTGCAGATCCATATTTAGAATCAAATGTCTGACAGCAATCTCGTATATCTTAGTAGGATATATTCTAAGAACAAAAGAAGTATAAAAATCTTGAATTAAGTTTGCTTAATTTTGAGACCAGCCTGAACAACACAGCGAGATCCCATTTCTACAAAAGAACGCAAAAAATTAGCTGGGTGTAGTGGCACACGCCTGTAATCCCAGTTACTCAGGAGGCTGAGGTGGAGGATTGCATGGGCCTGGGAAGTCAAGGCACTGCATTCCAGCCTGGGCAACAGAGTCAGACCCTGTCTCAAAAAATAATAATAATAATAACAATGATGATAATAGATTAAAATACAATGACTTTTTAAAAAAATCTAATAGTCTATAATGCTACATGAAGCAGGGGTGGGGAGAAGAAAGGGATGAAGAAAGGGAAATTAATTCTTTACAGCAGACTGCCAACTAATAAAGGTAGAAGAAATGGCAGATGTGAAAAATGACCATTTTACTGTCTCCCAATGTAATAACTGGTTCAGGCAAGAATCATCAATGGATGCTAAAACCACTGACTGAAAAGATTTGGGGGAACTCAAATAATCCATCCTATAATTATTTTAATTGCAAATAAAGAAAAACTGTGTATTTTTATAATGAAGAGAGCTAGCAATCACCACTTTAACCAATAGTGGAACAACCTGACATTATCTGCCTTTGATATAATGAAGTAAGAAGTACACATCAGCTATGCAGTATTCTTGAGGGAAAAAAAAGTTTAACTTGAATCTAAGCAAGAAGAAACAATCAGACAAATCCATAATGTGACATATTCTACAATAAAACTGTCCTGGTCCCTTGAAAAAAGTCAATGTCATAAAAACAAAAGCCAAAACAAAAGGGGGGAAGGAAGGAGTGTGGATTTGAATTAAAGATATTACGGTGCATAAAACCCAAATGCAACATGATAACCTTGACTGGATCCCACTTTTTAAAATTTTTTGTCCAATTATAAAAGACACCTGGGCCAGGCATGGTGGCTCACGTCTAAAATCACAGCACTTTGGGAGGCTGAGGTGGCTGGATCACTTGAGGCTGGTCTCAAGAGTTCAAGACCAGCCTGGCCAACATGGTGAAACCCCATCTCTACTAAAAATACAAAAATTAGCCAGCCGTGGTGGCAGGCACCTTTAATTCCAGGTACTTGGTAGGTTAAGACAGGAGAATCGCTTGAACCTGGGAGGCGGAAGTTGCAGTGAGCCACAATGGCACCACTGCACTCCAGCCTGAGTGAAAACAGTGAAACTATGTATCAAAAAAAAAAAAAAAAAAAAAAACAGACATCTGAAGGACAAATGGGGAAATTTCAATATGGACTATATATAAATAATATTATTGAATTAATGTTAATTTCCTTAAATACAAAAATCATACTGTGGTTATATGAACAACTGTCGTTATTCTTACAAGAATAAGAACTGAAGTACTTAGCAATGAGGAGTCATGATGTCTGCAACTTTCAAATGGCTCAGCAAAACACACACACACAAAGAGATAAAGTAAATGTGATGAAATATTAACAACTGGTGAATCTGAAAAACAAGTTCTAGATTCAACTGGATACTTGATGATATTAAGGAACTACACTGATTTTAGGTGTGATAATTATATTATGGTTGTGTTAAAAATAAAAATGCCCTTAACTTTTTAGAGTTACCTACTGAAGGTTTTTTTTTTAATTTTGTTATTGTTGTTTTGCATATTTAACCTCTTGACTTGATTATCTTTGCTCATTGGTTTCTGCTACTTAGAAGGAGTAACCCAGAATCTATAACCTTCAGGAGTGTAAAGTTATATTCCGTCCTGCTTAGCCTTCAGTGGTCACACTTTTCTGTTGTTGTTGAGACAGGATCTGGCTCTGTCACCCAGGCCGGAGGGCAGTGGCGTGATCTCGGCTCCCTGAAACCTTCACCTCCCGGGCTCAAGTAATCTTCCCATCTCAGCCTCCTGAGTAGCTGGGATCACAGAGGCACACCACAACACCTGGCTAATTTTTGTATTTTTAGTAGAGATGGGGTTTCTTGCCATGTTGCCCAGGCCGGTCTCGAACTCCTGAGATCAAGTGATCCTCCCGCCTCGGCCTCTCAAAGTGCTGTGATTACAGGTGTGAGCCACTATTCCCAACCTAGTTCTATTTACTAATTGAAATCATGTTTGGAATTTGCTTTAAAATAATTAATGGGGGTGAAAGGGAGTACAAAAAGTCTAGCCATGTTAAACCGAAGGTAATGGTACCTAAGAGTTCATCATATTACAGTTTCTACTTTTGCTTATATTTGAAAATTTCCATTAAAAAAGTTCTAATTCTGTTTTAATACTAATATCTTAGGCATTATTTAAAGTCTGTCCAGAACTCAAACAAAATGAAGACATATATGGAATTGAAAGATCAGGAAGATAAACCCACGTCTTCAAACCATAACTGGACACTTGTACGGTATAATTTGAGGAGATGGCCTCCAGGGTTTTTATGAGAGCGTGACACACGGTTACATCATCACCATCAACCTGGTGGCTCCTACATTATCAACCTTCTTCTATGCCACTTACTCAAAAAAAAGAGAAATCACAGGGCTCACTAATTCAATTTTAAAATTGAGAACGTGTATTTCCTGCCAATGGGAAGAGAATGGAATAGAACGTTTATAAAACATAACTTGAAGGAAAGATAACCTAACAAATTATTTTTAATTCTTTTAAATGTTATCTCCCTTAATTTTTATAGCAAGCTTATCTTGATTTTACATTTTGAGGAAGAATTAAAAAGAAAAATCCCATTTTAACTAGTAAAAAACATGTAGGCTAGGCACAGTGACTCATGCCTGTAATCCCAGCACTTGGCAGGCCGAGGCAGGTGGATCACTTGAGCTCAGGAATTCAAGACCAGCCTGGGCAACGTGGGGAGACCCTGTCTCTATTTTAATGCATAAATTTAAAAAAAAATAAATAAATAAAACATCTAAAAACTGTGTGGGGGCGAACGGCAGATCAAGTAAGGAGATCCTACCTCCATCATTACTAACTTATCGGGATATGCCAGATCTCCAGGAGCTGGTTTATAGCCCGTGATGTCCGTCTGAATATAGATGTGGGTTCGGTAGACAAGCCGCTCCTGTACATCTTCTAACATCTGCTTGACTCCAGCTGCAAATGCCCCCAGTTGCTCAGCTGATAAAAAAGTGCAATCATCCATTCTTTTAGATTGAGGAAAACACTTTCTTTTAAACAAGGAAAGATATTACTAAATTGTTCAGAAACAGTATGAACCACTTTTGCTTCAGAGGCTGTGGTTGTATTCTATTTCAGTATGACTTAATGAGCTGGGAAAAGTTTAACAAACGTCTTTCAATTTCCTCAACTTTAAAACTGGGCGGTACTCTATTAAATTAATTATATTATTAATATGAATAATAAAATCTGAATTTTAAGAGTGCTTTGCTCTTTAAAAGTTATTTCGTATAGCTTCAGACCGAGACTAAGAAATTGCTAAGGTAGCTTATTAACTGGGCTATCATCATCCCCATTTTACAAATAAATTTTAGTACCACAGATATTAAATGACTTAACATTTTCACAGAGACAAGTAAAAAGTAAAGTATGAGTTTATATAGCATTTCTTTATTTCTAAGATGCCATCAGCAAGGCACAGTGGCTCATGCCTATAATCCCAGCATTTTGGGAGGCTGAGGCAGGCAGATAACCTGAGCCCAGGAGTTCAAGATTGGCCAGCCTGAGCAACATGGCAAAACTCCATCTCCATAAAAATACCAAAAATTAGCCAGGTGTGGTGGTGCGCATCTATAGTCCCAGCTAGTTGGGAGGCTGAGGTGGGAATCACCTGAGCCAGGGAAGTTGAGGCTGCAGTGAGCTGTGATCATGCCACTGCACTCCAGCCTGGGCAATAGAGTAAGACCCTGTCTCAAAAATAATAAATAAATAAATAAATAAATAAATAAAGATGCCATCAATTTTAAGACACACTAGTAATCCTGTAACAGCCTTCCAAAAGATAGGGGGTTAAAGATAACACATAATCACATTAGACCAGGCACGGTGGCTCATGCCTGTAATCCCAGCACTTTGGGAGGCCCAGGTGGGATGATCACTTGAGTCCAGGAGTTCGAGCCCAGCCTAGGCAATACAGTGAGACCCCATCTCTATT
>NW_012111031.1:6763618-6772837 GCF_000951035.1 Colobus angolensis palliatus
AAAGAGGCCAGGCACAGTGGCTCATGCCCGTAATCCCAGCACTTTGGGAGGCCGAGGCAGGCAGATCATGAGGTTAAGAGATCAAGACCATTCTGGCCAACATGGTGAAACCCCATCTCTACTAAAAATACAAAAATTAGTTGGGCATGGTGGTGCGTACCTGTAGTCCCAGCTACTCATGAGGCTGAGGCAGGAGAATCACTTGAACCCAGGAGGCGGAGACTGCAGTGAGCCAAGATTGCGCCACTGCACAGAGCGAGACTCCGTCTCAAAAAAAAAAGAAAAGAAAAAAACTTCACATTAATTTTGGCTAGATCCAGTGGCTCACACCTGTAATCCCAGCACTTTGGGAGGCCAAGGAGGGCAGATTTTGAGTCCAGGAGCTCAAGACTGGCCTGGGCAACATGGCAAAACCCCCTCTCTACAAAAGAAATATAAAAATAGCTGGGCATGGTGGCATGCACCTGTAGTCTCAGTTTCTCAAGAGACTGAGGTGGGAGGATCACCTGACCCCAGGAGGCAGAGGTTGTAGTGAGCCGAGATCGTACCACTGCACTCCAGCCTGGGTGACAAGAGTAACACCCCCAACTCAAAAACCAAAACAAAACAAAACAAAAATATTAATTTTAAAATCAGAAGCAATTAAAAATTTAGAAGCAGTAAAATGTGAGAAAATGAATGAGTTACATGCAATTGAGTAACTTTGGAAGAGTAACAAATTCAGTGTCTCAGTGAAAGCCAAAGTGAGGACAATAAATTCTGCGAGCAGAATAATTACTTGAAGGGTATTTTGTTTTTGTTTTTGTTTTTGAGACAGAGTCTTGCTGTTGTTGCCCGGGCTGGAGTTTAATGGCACAATCTCGGCTTACTACAACCTCCCCCTCCCAGGTTCCAGCAATTCTCCTACCTCAGCCTCTCGAGTAGTTGAGATCATAGGCGCCTGCTATCAGGTCTGGCTAATTTTTGTATTTTTAGTAGAGACAGGGTTTCACCATGTTGGCCAGGCTGTTCTAGAACTCCTGACCTAAGGTGATCCACCCACCTCGGCCTCCCAAAGTGCTGGGATTACAGGCATGAGCCACCATGCCTGGCCTAAAGGGTATTTTTTAAAGGTACCTAGGTACTATTAGGAAACTCATGTTCTCCATGACAATCAAATCAAATATTGAAGAATGTATCAGATGGACAAAGTAGAGCTATTCCAGAGAACTGCTTTTCTTTATTTGTAATTTCAAAACAGATGAACTATTATTATGAATACACACAAAAACAATTCCTATTTTTTAATCAAAAGTATATAATATATTCAATTATTTATTTATGTATTTTGTATTCTGGTAACAGTGTGCTAGAAATGCCTAACCCGAAAGTGATGATGTGTTCTCTCTGGATTCCAGATGCCAGAAAGAAAACTGGCTATATTTATTTTATTACTAATTTTACCCAGATTTTAAGATTCCTTCCCTATCTGATTGTGTCTTTAGTGACAGAATAAGGTGAAACTTCTTTCAAGAAGGGGCAAGGCATCAAGCTAAGCTTGAAAAATATTAAATTTATGTATTTAGTGGAGTGAGGGAAGAAGAACCTATTTTTTTTCAAATTCATTGAGCCAGTGATAGAACTTAAAATGATCATTTCTACTCATTTACCATTGTTCTGCACATGATCTTCAAGCACCTCATTTTTAAGAATCCCACAAAGTTCCGACAGAGTCTCTAAGTGAATAACATGAATGATCAATGGCCTGAAGACATCATACAATGACACACACAGTTTCTCCAAAAGCTCACTAAAATGAAAGAATAAAACATGGCTATTAGTAGTAGTTTTTTCAGGATTTTCTAATAGTTTAGAAAGCCTCATTGATTTCTTCCAGTCGATAAGAACAATAAGTAACTACTGGAAAACAGTATCTGAGGACATTACAGAATGATAAGGGAAAAGCTGAAAGTAATTCTAGAAACTGTTTTTGCTTCAAAAGCTCGGAATCAAGCAATCCACAGCAGTCAATTCAAAGTAGCTGCCCCCAAAGTCAACCTATTACAACTTTTATCTATTTCAGTAATAATTTTCTATATCTCCTTTCAAAACCAATAAAAATGACCAATAAAAATTAAGTCAGAAGACTTAATTACCTTTTATATTCTACTTCACTATGAATCAAAAGGTAATTTTTCCCCCAGGAAAGACAAGTTTAAAATTATTGAATACTTATACACTTAGATAAATAAAATTCAAAGTACTTTGGTCATACACCAAGTATTGTGAGAAATTTTAAACATTTAAAAACTTAAGTTGTCTGTATGCATCATACTGTCAATGGTACTCTTTTATACACAGTATTTCATCAAAAGTGATCACTTCAACTAAAACCATAAAATACTTTTCCTCATTACAAGAGTCATAAGTTTTGAATGTTTGTAAGAGTCAGAAGAGTGAACATTAAGAAACCAAAAGTGACTAACAGTGCATCCGAAAGACATTTTGAGAAAAATAAAGAAAAGGTTATTAAATAGTATCTGTATTTTTAAATCTTTCATTAGTTAGAATCATAGAATTTTTTAACTAGAAGGAATTATTGTACTTAATGGAGATAAAGGGATCTAGATCCCGAGGCTACAGAATTCTGTATAGGTTTCTTCCTATCACACCGTAATATCTAAATAATTACATTACAAATACAAAAGCATGTAAGTTGCACATTTAAGAAAATAACTTTTAAGAAAATATCTGTCGCACCCAACGATATTTTGTCCACAGACACACAGAAGTTAAAACACTCTCCAGCTAACGATAGAATACTCCTATAATATACTGACTCATTATGGTCATTAGCAAGTTAAATTTTACGAACAAGAGTTAGATTCCATGTCCACCTACTCTAATTTTGATGTTGGTTTTGTGAAAAATTCATTGTAAAGTTGGTGTTCATCCTGGCAGACATGAACCATGAAGGCACAGCCACTACGAACCTGTAGTAAACAAACACACACCACCTACAGTTAAAGACACACAACATTTCTGATGTTTATGAAACAAAGCCTACACTTTATCTTCAGAGATTACACATATATACTCTTAAAACAACTTACTGAATAACAGAAAATGGTTGGTTTTTGACAGATTACTGCATAACGGGATTATAGGTGATTTTTATTTTCTTAATGCTTTAGTTTCTAAACTTTTCATAATAAACACAAATTACTTTTCTAGTTCAAAAGTATTTCAAAAAAGAGCGCTTATGCATTTTTTATAGTATGAATTAAAATTACACTAAACAAAAAAGCACTTCTGCAGCAAAAGCTAAGCTAAATTGTTAATACAAATCTATAAACTTTGAAACCTCATTTTTCAAGAACAATACTTATTTGTGCATCTTCTTATCTCAACAAATAAGTAAAAAATAAGAGTATTTTGCAAAGGTGAATAGGCTAATTACCAAACTAGATTTGTCATAACTAAAAACATGCTTTTTTAGTTCACTATGGACACCAAAACTTATTTAACCAAGTCTAGTTTCTAGGATATCAACATAACTCAGAGGAAGATTTAACATTAAACCAAAACAAGTAGAAACTTACCAAGGCACAATGATCTCTATTATTTTGGCTGGTTAACTCCGCAACAGTGCAAGCAATACTAGGGCCCAAAAGGAGCTCCCGCTGATCAAGGTAACACTGGTGTATATCATTTAGCAGTTGTTGGTATCTGACAGAAAGCAAATGAGATTACACTTTTCATTTCAAATATGTAAATTAAATTTCATCTGAAATCCCAGCGTAGGTTGCCAAACCTCTTTTAAAGCTATAACGGTCACCTCTCATTTGTCCACATTAACTATTTAATACTGGAAATACAGACATAAAACAAAAGCAAATCATAATGAACTGTGACGCCAGAAGCTTCATCTTTTAAAGAAGGATTTCTTTTTCAAGAATAGGGACCCCACATCTGCCCAAATAAGAAGGAAATCCTAGTACGGGAAAAACTGCTGTCATGTAAACTTGCTAAGTCTGTGACCTTGCTCCCCAAAATAAGTTGTATATTACAAGAACAGGCTGGAAGGCAATTGCTGATAATATATCAGAGATAAAAGCAGATTTGGAAAAACAGTACTACAAGACAAAGGTTCATGTGGAGATCAGATTAACTTCTAGGTACTCACTCAGGTATTTTTTCAGACCGCAGTTCTATTTGTTCAATAAGAGTCTGCAAAGTAAGAAAAAATGTATTAAAAAACCATCTCTGTTATATTATCCATTACTTTCTGATTATAATATTAATTGTATCACATACTCAGAAAAACTATAAATATAAAAAAGTCAAAAATCATAAAAATCACTTATAATACCAAAAAATAATCACAGCATTTCAGTATATTTTCTTTCAGTTTTTTTATATCCACAGTTCTATATTTTTCTTTTTAAGCAAAACTGGAATTATACTACATATTCTGCTTTATAATTCGTTTTTTAAAAATTAACATTATTTCATAAACATTTTCCTATCATTAAATACTTTTCAATACTAGATGAAAATGTATAGAAGGCCTTAGCATAGTACCTTGGTGCCTAGTCAACACTCAATGAATCATTATAAGCATGATTTAAAACATTATGCTAAAGGGCTACATAATATCCCATTTCTACTGATATCCAGGTTGTTTCCGGAGAATCAGAGCCCATTTGTGAAGAGCCTTGAGCGAAACTAGAGGGTTCCAGCACCCGCTCCTTAGTAGCTGTTTGAGCCCAGGCAAGCTGGTTCACTTCTGAGATTCCACTCCCTACTGTATAAAACTGGTATAACAGCACCTACCTCCCAGGTGGGGACCCCAAAACACCAGGTCAAAAGAGATACGTATTTTTAGGGGCTTTTGATCTATTCTTCTAAAATGTTTTTTGGAAAATAATTCAATTACATTCCTATCAGTACTATTGCCTGTCTCATAAATCCTCAGAAGCACTGACCTTAATCTGCCAATTAATGACAGACAAAAGTCAGCCAGCCCTAACTTGCATACATTTTCCACACGTTCTGTGAGTAATCTGGCCATTTTTTATTAGATATTCATCTTTCTTTAGTTCACTTAGAATATATTATTTTGGTAATGTTATAGAGTAAAAAGCTTACTATTTTTTCAAATATTTAGCAAATCTTCCCAATATCATGTAGAAAACTCCAGTCCTTCCTTTTTTATTTGGGATGTTTCTTTATATATTAAGTACTACAACATTCCATTCCAATGATCTGTCAGTGAATGCTTGAATCAATGACACTGTATTTTTCAAAATTTTCTTCTTTAGTCTTGCCTATTTATCAGAGAAAGTTTAGAATCATGCAAAAAAAACAATCCATTGGAATTTTTGCTAGTACATTCTAACCAACAAATTACTCTGGGAGAAACTGACATTTTAAAAATTAAATTACCCCAACCAGGAAGAAGATGGGCTTACCATTTATTCAGCCTTTCATAATTTTCTGTCTAGTTTTATCATTTTCTTCATCCTTGTATTTCTGTTAAGGTTACTGCTAGGTAAGTATTTTATGCTTTTTGTCACTGATATAAATGAGACCTCATCACATATATTAATTGGTTACTAATGGTATGTAGGAAAGCTACTGATAACTATATAATCATTTTATAACCACCCACCACACTGAGCCCTCTTATCTATACCATTTCTTTTCTAATCAAATTTTTATCATTAGTATTTGGCTAACAAGCAAAAGCAATCAATCAGGCACAATCTAAATCTCATGCCATCAATTGACATCCAGTTATACATCTGTTAGACATCTAGGTTGTACACATATTCTACATATATATTCTATCAACAAAACTAAGTTTCTCCCATTTCAAAAAAATATTCCTTTAAACTGGCTGGCTTTTTTTTTTTTTTGAGACAGGGTCTCACTTTGTCACCCAGGCTAGAGTGCAGTGGTGCTATCTTGGCTTACTGCAGCCTTGACTTCCAGGGTTCAAGCAATCCTCCCACCTCAGCCTCCCAAGTAGCCAGACCACAGGTGCACACCACAATGTCCAGCTAATTTTGTATTTTTGGTACTGACAGGGTTTCGCCATGTTGCCCAGGCTGGTCTCGAACTCCTAAACTCAAAGGATCTGCCCTCCTTGGCCTCCCAATGTACTAGGATTGCAGGTGTGAGCCACTGCGCCCAGCCATCAACTGGCTGACTTTCAAGAGAGAAACAAGCAAGGAAGTGAAGTCAGTCAGCAAAAGTAGAATATTATTTCTAGAAACTTCACAACGAGTAGAAAGAATATATATGCACCAGCTTCAATTAAATGTATCTCAGATATGTTATAAAATATAACATATACTGATCTTTGCCCCGTCCATGCTATCAATTAATCAAAATAAATACATCGTGGATTCCTGCTATGTAGAATGAATAAGGCACATACCCAACCTCATGAAATATCCTACCAATGCATTAACTCACCCCCTAATCTTACCTGGATTACTGCAGAATCTTCCTTAGTAATGAGGCCTCCCTGTCTCAAATCTCTCTTCACCATAATCCATTTTTATATTGCATCCTTAATCTTTTTTATTAATACATAAGTGTACATATTTATGGGGTACATGTGATATTTTGATACATGGATACAATGTGTTATGATCAAATCAGTGTGTTTAGAGTATCCACCACCTCAAACATCTATTATTTCTTTGTGCTGGAAAAATTTCAAATCTTCCCTTTTAGCTATTTTAAAATATACAATAAATTGTTAACTATAGTCATCTTACTACACTACTGAACACCAGAACTTATTTCTTCTATTAAATTGTACATTTATACCCATTAACCAACCTCTCCACCTCCCCTCCACCCAACCTGTCCCAACCTCTGGTATCTATCATTCTACTCTCCATCTCCACAAGACCAACTTTTTTAGTTCCCACATATGAGTGAAAACATATGGTATTTGTCTTTCTGTGCCTGGTTTATTTAACTAACATAATGACCTCTAGTTCCATCCATGTTGCTGCAAATGACAGGATTTCATTTTTTGTTACAGGTGAATAGTATCTTATTGTTTATATATACCACATTTTCTTTATCCATTCATCCACTGATTGACACTTAGGTTGATTTCACATCTTTACTATTGCAAATAGTGCTGCAATCAACACAGGTATCCCATTGATATACTGATTTCCTTGCCTTTGGATAAATACCCAGTAGAGTGATTGCTGGATAGTATGATAACTCTATTTTTAGCTTTTTGAGAAATCTTCGTACTGTTTTCCATAATAGCTGTAGTAATTTACATTCCCACCAACAGTGTATAAGAATTTCCTTTTCTCTGTATCCTCACCAGCATTTATTTTATGTCTTCTTGATAACAGCCATTCTAACTGGGGTGAGATGACATCTCACTGTGGTTTTGATTTACATTTCCCTGATGATTAGTGATGTTGAACATTTTTTTCATATACCTGTTGGCCATCTGTATAGTCTCCTTTTGGGAAATGTCTACTCAGCCTCTTCGCCTACTTTTTAATGGGATTATTTAGGGTTTTCTTCTGTTAAGTTCCTTGTATATTCTGAATATTAGTCCCTTGTCAGATGAATAGTTGTAAATGTTTTCTACTATTCTACAGGTTGTCTATTCACTCTGGTGATTGTCTCCTTTGTTGGGCAGAAGCTTTTAAGATTATTATAGCCCCATTTGTCTATTTTTGTTTTTGTTGCCTATGCTTTTGAAGTTTTAGCCATAAAATCTTGGCCTAGACCAATATCCTACCTAAAACATTTCCCCTATGCTTTCTTCTACTAGTCTTATAGTTTCAGATCTTAAGTCTTTAATCCATTTTATTTTGATTTTTGTATATAGCAAGAGACAGAGGTCTAGTTTCATTTTTCTGCATATGAATATCTAGTTTTCCCAACAATCAACCTTTCCCTGCTAAATGTTCTTGGTGACTTTACCAAAAATCAGTTGGCCAAAAATGTATGCATTTATTTCTGAGTTCTCTATTCTGTTCCATTGGTTTACATGTCTGTTTGGCAAATCTGACCAAATAACTCCTCTGTTTAAGACACCACTTCATTGATTGTCTACTTTTCCTAAATTAGCATGACATGTAACATCCCTCGTGAGACAGTCTTTGAACTATAAAGATCTCTCCCAAAATGTATGTCTTTTATGTCTCCTACAACCTTCCCTATATGTGCTGTTCTCTGTTTATCAAAACACCCTTATTGGTCCCTTCACGACCACCAGTCAAGCTTTCAAAACTCATCTATCACCTTCATCTAGAAACTGTCCCTGAGCATCATAGGAAAAGCTAGATGTTTCCTGCTCTGTGGACTTCAAGAACCTAGACACAACACTAAGATACACTGCTATAATGTGGAAGGACAATGTCAACCTTTCATTCAGGTTCACTTCCTCGGTATAAACAAAGAGCCTAACATACAATAGTATTTCAAAAGGGCTGGATGAACAAATTTCGTAGCAATGTCCTAGTTATGTCAATAGACTTACTCTGACTTTGGGGGCAGCAGCTCGAAATTTCACATAAAATAATGTGAAGGCATTGTCTGCATTAGGTACAGATGAAGGATCCTAAAGAAACGTGGGGGAGGATAGGGAAGCAAGATAATTAGCAAACAAATAATCATTCAGAAAACCCAACAGAAACCATTTCCTATGGCTACTGCTTGGCCTGCATACCAACCAAAGCTTAGGGAGAAAAATCTGAGGGAGATTAAATATTATTATGGCTACAAATGAGAAATAATTAACTGGAACTGTCATCTCTCTCTCCTTTATAGTTGAAATTAACCTTACATTATTTAAATTTTAGTGGTAAACATATCCGAATTGAGATTCACATTCTGCCACTCACTGAATGTAGGACACTGGCCCATGTACTTCATCCCTGTAAGACTCAGTGCATCCATTAAACCCTAAAGGTTTGGTGCAGCCCAATAGTAAAGCACTAGCACATAATAGGCACCAGTATTTATGAGATATTAGTTTCCTAAACTTACTGAAAATTTCGCAAAATAAAAAAATACATAGGTTGGTTGGTATGTCAGCTAAGAACAATGTGAACAGTTAAACTGCAAGTCAAACGTCACAAGCTTTGAATGGAAAGTTCAAGAAGATACTCCACATTCTTCAGAAAATAAACGGCCGGGCGCGGTGGTTCAAGCCTGTAATCCCAGCACTTTGGGAGGCCGAGA
>NW_012111031.1:6773079-6778590 GCF_000951035.1 Colobus angolensis palliatus
AACATTTATGATTTTATTTTCTTAGGAAAGGAATGTTTTCAATGACCATCTAGCTTGTTCTACTCTTATTTTCTAAGCTTACACTCTGTTAATTTTCCACCTAGAATCAACTACAATCCATAATTAACTAATTGATTTGCTTCTTTCTATACTGGTTATTTCTTTTGAATATAAGCTCCATGAGGGCAGGGACCTTATTAGCTCCCCTTTGTTTCTATACAGTTCCTAATAAAATACCAAGCATTAGGCAGTGCTCAATAAAAATGTTTGCTAAATACAGAAAAGTTGAAAAATACAAAAAAAGTGTAAAGAAGAAAATTTAAATTATGCATTATGAGATGCATAATTATGCATATGAATATGCTTCAAAAGCATATTAAATTATCCCACCACTCAGAGTCACTTTTATGATTTTGGTATATTTCCTTCTAATATTTCCATGAAAAAGACAGAAAAGGAATGTTTTAAGAGACAAATGATTTGTATCTTATTATTCATCATATAGTACTGAATACTTCTCACACTATTAAACATTATTTGAAAATAACATTTGCAAGGGATATTTATAACATAGTCATTTTTCCCTACTATAAATAAAAAGGTGTAGTACATATTCTTAACAAAAGGTAAAAATTTTTTGGAATTACAAAGTACTAATCTCAGCCAAAGATGATGGAAGATGAAAGAATCAAAAACAACAACGACAACAAAAACCTGTTGTTGAGATCAGTTAACTCACCCTTTTCAGTAACTGGTTTGTGAGGGTCTGTAGTGTGTTCACAGTATATGTCTTCATGAGGTGCAAAGCTTTAGAAAGACACTGTTTAAACTTCAGCAAATATACAGGATAATCTTTAAAATTAGGCTGTAAGGAAAAGAGAAAGATTTACAAAGTGGAAACGAACACAGACAAAAAACAAGCTTTTACTGAAAACCAAAGTGTCCCTATGTAAAACAATATATAAAGTTCAAAAACAGATTTCATAAAGATCATAAACTCCATGAAGATGAATACTGTGACTGTTTTAGTCACAGTCAAACCCCCTGTGCCTGGCACAAAGTAGGAGCTAAATACATATCTGCAGTTGTTAGCAAAAGATATTTTCAGCACCCCACGGACTTCAAGGCTAATATGTAAGGCCCAACTAGGAAAAGAATAGGAGTTAGGAGAAATAAACACAGCAATAAATCCTGAAGAAACAGAAATAGAGGGTGATTAAATCAAAGGGCTTGTCCCTTTATTTCCCCCCAAGTAACACTTTCTGTTTCCAAAGAAATATCTAGCACGTCAAGACGCCAACAGTTTAAAAATGGCTCATCCTGTTAGATGGGATAAAGCTGAGTCAGCCAGGACGCATTCCATTCCAGGGGCCATTGCAGGAGCTGGAAGTACTTTTTACACCACTGCTAATAACAACTAAGAATTCACTACAACTTTTCTTTAATATGTTACAAATACATATTTTTCCCTTGGGCAGAAATAATCACAGCACAAAAAGTGATATAATAGGAATGTTTGCTAAATACAGAAAAGTTGAAAAACACAAAAAAAATAGGAATAGGAATCTTAAGATTTCTTTAAAACATGCAAAAATACTATGACTTACATGAGATGAGATATATGTTATACAATCATCTAACTTGGCCAGCATAGGTATAAATCCGTCACTATTCACCGACAATGTAGGGGAATTCAATTTCTTTAAGGGAAAAAGAAAACAATCTTAATTCACAAAAAATGATACAGATAAAAGTTGGAAACTATGGATCAGAGTCAGCATATTTGCCTTTAGGATATAACAGGTCTTTATAACAAATTTTAAAAGTCACCAAAATATCCTCAAACGTAGCCCACATGTACAATAAAGAAGGGACAAATAGAAAAAGCATACTGAGTTAATTCAGTTTATTCCTAATAAGCTTTAATGGTACTCTTCATGAATTAGGACATAGTACATATTACCCCACTATACAATGTCATATTCAAATAATATATGAAATACCTAGATTTCTCAGTTTCTGGTATACAATATACACAATTTTTCTACTTGCAAACAATGGTGATTTTTCTGAAGGCTAAATGATTAACTAGCAGTCATATTACATTTAACAGTCATACTATGAAAGTAAAATACAACCAGTCAATTATTTCTTATCCTGATACAGAAATAGCTTGGCAATGACTACTTTCCACTGCATTCCACTGTTAACTAGTCACTAGTTTTAGTTATGTCTCTAACAAACTAAATACCTATGATTAAATGATTTTAATAACATGATTTATACACAGTTATGATTAATTTATGAGTCAGAAACAAATATAATTTACATACTTGTCTTTATTGGAACTATTATACTTTATTGGGATACAAGTATACATTTTGAGGACTATACTTTTCTTCAAACTAAACATGAGAATAAGTTTCAAAAAGGTTTTGACTACTATCATAGTAGCACAACCATAGCAAAATCTAAAACTGAATATTTCTTCTTACAATCTTCCTCAAAGCTTACAAATAAGAAACTACAAGAGGTAACCAATAAAGAGATTTGAATACCAAGAATACAATTTAAGAAATACACCTTAACTCAAATATTTAAAAATCTGAACTGGTAATGGTATCTCCACTGTCTACAAACAGGAATATCTATTAGCAAGCAAGCTAAGTTAAAATATCACTCAAGCCAATTTATAGATTTAAAGATTACACGAAAAAAGGCAAAAATAAAATAAAAATCACTAATTTTATAAGAAGTAAAGAACAATGCTTACTGTGTTAATAGTTTCCAATTCGTTAAAATAGGAAAGCTTTTGTTGAATGTTTTCAGCCAGATCAACAAGTTCCGACTTGCGTTTTTTAAAAGAGAAAAATCAATTATTATAAGAATACAAGAATCAACATGCCAATCTCAAAGTTACACTAAATAGATTTACATTAGACACAGAGGGTTATATCAGATATAAGAATACAGCTCAAGTATTTCTACAATCATGAACTAAAATAGGCGATAATACTACAGTAAATTTCATATCTCTTCACAAAATAATAAATGATCACATTTTTAAAACACACAGAAGTACATACAGAGAAAATTCTGAGATATACTAACTTAAGTGTTCTAGCTCTAAGTCAAAAATAATCAATCAGTTGATCTTTTCAAAATCGCACCGTTAGTATAATCACTATGCTTTTTTTTTTTTTTTTTGGAGTCTCACTCTGTTGCCCAGACTGGAGAGCAGTGGCGCAATCTCGGCTCACTGCAAGCTCCACCTCCCGAGTTCACACTATTCTCCTGCCTCAGCCTCCCAAGTAGCTGGGACTACAGGCGCCCACCACCACGTCCAGCTAATTTTTTGTATTTTTAGTAGAGAAGGGGTTTCACTGTGTTAGCCAGGATGACCTCGATCTCCTGACCTCAAGATCTGCCCGCCTGGGCCTCCCAAAGTGCTGGGATTACAGGCGTGAGCCACCGCACTCAGCCTCATTATACTTCTTTGAAAAGTGTCAGTAGCCAGGTGCAGTGACTCACATCTGTAATTCCAGTACTTAGGGAGGCCGAGGGGGGCAGAGGACTTGAGGTCAGGAGTTTGAGACCAGCCTAGCCAACATGATGAAACCCTGTCTCTACTAAAAATACAAAAATTAGCCAGGTATGGTGGCACACGCCTATAATCCCAGCTAACTGGGAGGCTGAGGCAGGAGAATCGCTTGAACCCAGGAGGCAGAGGTTGCAAAGAGCTGAGATCAAGCCATTGCACTCCAGCCTGGGCGACAGAGCAAAAAAAATAAAATAAATAAAATAAAAGTGTCAGTAATACAGAGTAGACAGAGCAAACCAATATAGCCACTACATTCTGAAATTGTACTGAGACCTAACAGCTCAAAACATAAGAAGGCTTGCCATTGCTATTCACATGCACTTAAAAAGTAGGCTGTCAGTGTAACAATCTGCATGCTGAGCACAGGCCTCAAACACAGCAGAGTTGAACATCTTGGAGAAATTAAGAAAATTAAAACTATATTCATCTATTTTAAAATTTAAATATAACGACTGACCCTCTTTCTTACTCCAAATTACCTGCTCTTTTAGGAGCTGTTCACAGGCTTCATGTAGGGTTCCTGTCTTATTGGACACAAAAAGATACTGTTTCTGCAAAGACTCCAGATGCTGAAGAGCACTGTTTACATCATTCAATATAGCATCACACTGCTCCTGAAACCCAGACAAGTAATCCCTCATCTGTCTAGAAAACAGAACCAAAAGGGGATTGGCAATAATCTTTTCCCCCAATAAGCATAGTAAAACAACAACAAAGGCTCATTTTTCCCAAAACGTTCGAATTTCAGGAGGAAAGTCTGACCTACACACATAAGATGATTATGTTAAGAAATGTACCAAAAGTCATGTCACGAACTGTTTCAATATTTAAGAAGGCAAATCACTAATACTATAAGTAACAAAAGGAATTAGCCTTGAAGCCATAACCTGGCTTTTCACATATAAGGCAACGAATCACTGGCTCAACTTCTAAAGACTGGGACACCAAAGCCATCCCAAGCCACCAAGTAAGGTCAATCTTTCCGATCACTTCCCTCTTTGAAAGATGGTGTGATGTCATAGAAAGAATTCTAGACTTAGAATTAGAAGACCTGGGTCCAAGCCCTAGCTCTGGCCCAGTCTGCATGACATTAAGCAAGTTACTTATTATTTCCAGGCCTCAGTTGTGTGATTAAAAACAAAAAGAGAATTACATTACAATCAATAGGTTAGGAGGGATAAGAATAGTAATATCTTTCCTCACACAGCTGTTATGAAGATTAAAGGGGATCATACATTAAAGAGTCTACCACATTGCCTAGCAATAATAGCCACCAAAAAATCAATACACTGAATGTGAACACTCGACCCACAGCCCCCACAGTCAGCTAGAAACTGTACAGTAATTTCCCCCATGCTGTCAACATCCACTGACAGAAGTATAGTTACAACCAACCGAAGTGGCCATCCTGAAAGTCTTTCAGGGATGTTTCTCCTTCTAAAAAGCAACAAACACCTCCTGGAATTCCTCTGAAACTCCTACTTGAACCTAGTTCTTTCTGGAGTTTTCTGAAAACTAACATCTATCCCTCCTAACCTATTAATTATAACGTAATTCTCTTTTTGTTTTTAATCACACAGCTTCTAAATAACAGTTTTAAAGACCCAAATCTTCTCACTGGCTGTTCTTAAAGAATATATGGCTGTTACAGTTTTCTTAATACCTTAATTTTATTTAAAGACACTGATTATGAAATGCTTCAGATGACTGTGATCTAAAAATTAAGATATCCAACAAATGCAAGAGATACACATACCTATATTTAGTTCCTTCATCTTGATCCATCTGAGTTTGCAGCTTTGCAAACCATGAGAAAAACTGGAAAAATAGAGTATTATACTGTGAACAAAACTAAAACTGACAAAATTTAAAGTGGCTACATGCTAAACAGCAAGTCAAAAGGACAGACA
>NW_012111031.1:6779760-6785300 GCF_000951035.1 Colobus angolensis palliatus
CGTGGTGGCATATGCTTGTAATACCAGCCAGATGGGAGGCTGAGGCATGAGAATTGCTTGAACCCGGGAGGTGGAGCTTGCAGTGAGCCGAGATCATCCACTGCACTCCAGCCTGGGTGTCAGAGCAAGACTCCATCTCAAAAACAAACAAACAAACAAAAAACCAGAATATGGACTCTGGTATCAGCTAGCCCTGGATCTGAATTCTGGCCTGAAAAATGTCTATTATTTAAAAGGGGGGTGTGGGGAGTTGACCTTAAACAAGTATGAAGAAACTTTTTGGGGTGATAGAAATGTTTTATATCTTAATTATGGTTGTTAGTTACATACATAGGTAAATACACTTTTCAAAACTCATTGAGCTGACACTCAAAATGAATACATAGTATTGTACATAAATTATAAGTCAGTATATCAGTTTTTTTAATTTTAAAGGGAGAACAGGTACAAGTTTCATCCAGAAGATTTTTTTTAAGCAGTTCAAACTAGTTTATAGACGTGGTGCAAGACTACCTTCAAGTGAACTTGAGAACACTGAATCTCAAGTAAGATTCAATGTCATGGGTATACAAGAGGCTTGCCATGTACCTTGGCTATCATTTGCTGAGCATTTACTGGGTACTTGCTACACAATGCATTTACATGCATTATCTTATTTAACGCTCACAAAAATCCTACGAAATAATATATAATTATTCCTGTTTTATATATTAGGAAACTAAAGATCTAAGAAGCTAAGTAATTTGCCTAAGCTCACAAAAATGCTAAATGATGGAGCTGACTTTCAGGTGCAGGTCAGCCTAGCTCAGGAACTGGAATTCTTCATCGGTTTGTAAAACTGCCTCTCTCGACTTACTATATATGCAATCCAGTTCCAATACATGTACTTTATGTTTTATTTGGTAAATGCCTCAACTTTGACTCTTAATAGAACAAGGAAGAGGAGACAAGGAAAGTGGCAGACGAAACTACTATAAGCTTAGGTTTCTAATGAGGAATGAACAAAAACCAAGAAAAAGTTACACATGCTAAATTACTGAAAAATAACTACAAGTGTTAATATTAAAAGAATATTTGGGTTTTTAAAAAAGGGACTACCTAGCAACAAGTGAGATGGAGGGGTACCCATGCACATACTGAGGGAACAGGTTAACAGCAGACAGACACTGGGGGAAGTCGAAAGGGCACAAGACATTAGAACCTCAATAATCTATCAACGTCCAAATGTGGAATATCATGTTTTTCACATACATCATAACTATATTTGGGCAACAGATTCATTTAAAACACTTAAACAGCCACAACTAATGCAAAATCAAGAATGTTCTAGAAAGACTTGATGTTAACTATGGTGACAAATGTTCAGAACTTTTAATTAGGACTTTTTTTTATCAGCCTTGTCTTGAGACATCTGAAATAATCAAACATCCTTAGAAAACATACTGCAATTCACCTGCTGTGCGGTTTCAATTCTTTCTTCTTCCATTCCTAAGGAAGTGAAGCCCTTCAAGAGAATGTCTTCTGTAGATTCAGGCACTACTGAAGTCAGTTCAATGGGCAGTGACTGGGATGTTAAACTGCACAAGTCTTCAATTGGAAGCTTGAAAAAAGAGAGTAACAAAGATATTTAAGTAACTTAAAAATTACCTGAACTTAACTCAAGATTGGGTTTCCATCTCAGTTGTTTTGAAATAGAAAAAATATTTTCTATTAAATCATATTAAGTTAATAAATACTATATAATACTAACACTTTAGGCTCTATGTTAAATGCTAGTCTCAAAATATAAACATGACACTGATGTCCCACCATTAGTAAGCTTTTTTTTTTTTTTTTTGGTGACAGGGTCTTGCTCTGTCGTCCAGGCTGACATGCCAGGCGCCACCTCAGCTCACTGCAACCTCTGCCTCCAGAGTTCAAGGCATCCTCCCACCTCAGTCTCCAAGTAGCTGAGACTACAGGCACGTACCACCACGCCCAGATAATTTTTGTATTTTTGGTAGAGTTGGGGGTCTAGACATGTTGCCCAGGCTGGCCTCAAACTCCTGGGCTCAAGAGATCCCCCCACCTTAGCCTCCCAAAGTGCTGGGATTACAGGCATGAGCCACCACATCTGGTGTGAGTTAGTTTTCTAAGAAGGGTGGTAAATCTGTGCTAATCCACACACATTTTCTCACTTGAGCCTCTTGTGAACTACCACCAGGCAAAGAGAAAACCTGTGTGCTATTGAAAGTAGCTTGCCCTCCCTGGTATCTAACACAAAAGTCTGACCAACTAACAGGATTAACAAATCACACCCAATGACTGGGTTCAGTGGCTCACGCCTGTAATCCCAGCACTTTGAGAGGCAGAGTTGGGTGGATCACTTGAGCCCAGGAGTTTGAGACTAGCCTGGGCAACATAGTGAAACCTCCGTCTCTACTAAAACTACGAAAAAAAAATAAAAATTAGCTGGGTGTGGTGGCACATATCTGTGGTCCAGCAACTTGGGAGGTTGAGATGGGAGGATCACCTGAGCCAGGAGGTGGAGGCTGCAGTGAGTCGAGGTCGTGCCACTGCACTCGAGTGAGGCCCTGTCTAAAAAAATAAATAAATAAATCACACCCAATAATTAATTAGAAATAAACATTACCTCCTCCTACCATTTCCACCTACCCACTGGCACATCTCACCACACTTTCCTGCTGACAAATTTTGAAATTACAACTGAATAAGAAGAATTTTAGAGTTTCCCATCAGTTTCAGAAGAGGCCCACTGACAAGGTCTCACTTTGACAATATTAGATCTACAGTACTTTCTAGTTCTCCACTACCAAAGAAAGGTCAGGTGTTTATTTATAGTCATACAGACAAACTGTTTTTAGACCAAAACAAAGGGAAAATAGATGCTGGGGAAACTAAAAGGGCCTAATTGTTTAGGTTCAATTCCAGTTTTCAGCCCTCAGTTCTTAGTTTATGACATTTAAGGTCCACTGATATAAGACATGATCCAAGGTCTTAGGAAGTTGCTGCCCTGTCTACTTTCTAAATATAGAAGTTTCATCTGAAGATGGCATTTTCTCTTCAAAGCTAAAATAAGCTAGGTACAAAATGCACCACTAATTTAGAAACACTGTCCTTTAAAAATAGGGTTGTGTATGGGTTCAAATAGGGCTATACTTATGGTACAGTAAAGTACATTACAATGCAGCCTAGTTAGAATCCTGCTCCTGTTCATTTACAAGCTGTGTGACATTGGGCAAATTACTTGATGTTTCTAATCCTCAATTTCTTCTCTTAGCTGATACAGATACAGTATCCGTATCATAAGGCTACTATAAAAAGTAAAAAAGAAAACAAAGATGTGGGAAAATCAGCTTGTTGGAATGCCGGGAAGCTGCAGACAAAGTGTTCAGGAAGGTCCTTGATCTGTCTTCTCCCCACAAATGAGCCTGGCTCAAGAGTCAGGAGGGTCCTGGGTGTAGGCTAATAGGCCTCATTAAGGGCATCACTTGCTCATGTAAACTCTTTCTGAATGGTAACACAATCCCTGAGTATAAAAGGACTGTGGCTCAGTAAGAATTAAGTTTCTCAAATCCAGTAAGAATTTATCCTGAGTCTGAAGTGTCATCAGCAACTGTGTGCTGCCACTAGAGGTTCTGGAGGAGAGAGGAAGCTGTGCTGGGATAAGCAGCATCTACACCTGCTCTGCGGAAACCTTCCAATGAGCAACATGAGCTGTCTCCTTGGGGAGCCACCCAAGGCTCAAGGTAAACCACCTGAAGCAATGCTGCATGTAAAGCACTTAGCACAGACCCGACACATAGTAAGCAATACATTTGAGTACTGATATTATATTATTATTATTATTCCTATCTACTAGCAGCAACAGAGTAAGTTTATAAATCTAATTGACTTCTTGTAAAGCTGTCTGTACAAAATTATATTTTATTAGCAGTAAAATTTAGTTCTATATGAATAGATCATGAAAAATTCAATCACATAATTCTATCAGCACTGTTTACATAATATCTAAGGGGTGCTGGGGTGATCAGGCTCAGATTTGGAAAATATACCAGAAAACACATGAAAGTTAGGCTAGGATGAAGAAAGCTGAAAGAAATGTTGATTGCACCCTCACAATAACAAAAAGTCAAATAATCCACAAGATTGTAACTAGTCTTGAATCCATCAGTGTTGCAGAGTAACCAAGCAGATAAAAATTGGGGCAGCGACAGGCACCTCCAGGAAGAGACAGACTGCAAGCACTGGCTCACCTGTGACAAATCATGGGGAAAAGAGATGGCAAACATTACAAGAGAAAACAGGCTGGGTGCGGTAGCTCAAGCCTGTAATCCCAGCACTTTGAGAGGCCGAGATGGGTGGATCATGAGGTCAGAAGATCAAGACCATCCTGGCTAACACGATGAAACCCCCATCTCTACTAAAAATACAAAAAATTAGCTGGGCGTGGTGGCGGGCGCCTGTAGTCCCAGCTACTCGGGAGGCTGAGGCAGGAGAATGGCGTGAACCCGGGAGGCGGAGCTCGCAGTGAGCTGAGATCACACCACTGCACTGCAGCATGGGCGACAGAGTGAGACTCCGTCTTGAAAAAAATAAAAAGAGAGAGAGAGAAAACAGCTCAGTCAAAAGACAAAGCAATCAACAGAGCCAGCCTCAGATGAGCAAGAGACTAGAACTAACAGACAAGGAATCTAAAATAACTGTAATTAACATGTTAAAGGCTCTGCTGTAACACACAGATAAGCAGTATGAACAGATATAAAATTTCAACAGAAAACTGAAAACTGTGTCAAAAGGAAATGTGACAAATAAAAATAATGGTAACAAAGATGAAGAATACCTGCAATGGGCTCATCAGTACACACAACACAGTTAAGGGGAAAAAAATCAGTGAACTTGAAGTTAGGTCAATAAAAATCACCCAAAATGGATCATACAGAGAAAACAGACCGGGAAAATAAAAACTCAACATAGCATCCAAGAATTGTGTGATGATATCAAATTATATGATTATGTGTAAATGGGATCCCAAAAGAAGAAGAACAAGAGAGAACAGGGTGGAAGAAATATTTGAAGAAATAACTGTTGAGAATTCTACAAAAATAATGAAAGATATAAAACTACAGCTCTACAGAATTCGGAGAATCCCAAGTAGAATACACACATACACACAGGCAAACCCCTCTATGCGCATCATATTCAAACTCTTAAAAACCAAAGATAAAAGCTTGAAGGCAGCCAGAGGGAAAAAGGCATATTCTACACAGTGAAATAAAGGTAAAAATTACAGCAGACTTCTCATCAAAAACACAAGCCAGAAGACAACAGACTGATACCTTTAAAATGTCAAAAGAAAAACACTCAAGTCAGAGTTCTACACCTACAGAGAATTATCTGTTTAAAATGAAGGAGAAATAAGTACTGTTTAAAACAAACAGAAGCGCCAGGCACGGTGGCTCACGCCTGTAATCCCAGCACTTTGGGAGGCCGAGGCAGGTGGATCACCTGAGGTCAGGAGTCCAGGACCAGCCTAGCTA
>NW_012111031.1:6790455-6813768 GCF_000951035.1 Colobus angolensis palliatus
TAGAGATGAGCTCTTACTATGTTACCCAGGCTACTCCTGAACTCCTGAGCTCAAGAGAGCCTCCTGTCTCAGTCCTCCAAAGCGTTGGGATTACAGGCGTGAGCCACTGTGCCCAGCCAAAGAATCCTGCTGTAAGGCTGTTATACTATACACATGAAGTGGTATAATAGTTAGAGGTGGGCTGTGACTAATTAAGGTAGTACAGACGCTCCTCAACCTACAATGCGGTTGTGTCCCAAGAGACCCATCGGAAGTTGAAAATATCCTAAGTCAAAAGCTTGTGGCTCACTGGGAGCTGTGGCTCACTGCCATGCCCAGCACCACAGGTACACTTTCTACTGAGTACATGTAGCTTTCCCATAAAGCCAAAAAGTCATAAGCTGAACCATCATAAGTCAGGGACCATCTGTATATCGTAAATCCTAAGGCAACCACCAAAAAAACTGAAAATACACAGAGGACCTGGCAAACTTCAGTCCCAATATCACCTAGACCCATATCCATCTGTAATTCAATTTCTTTTGAGAAAAACGAATCTATCTGAAAGAATGTAGATCAGTGTCAAAATCCCGGTTGTGACACCAGATACTACAGTTGTGCCAAATGTTACCATTGCGGGAAACTGGGCAAAGTGTACAGATCTCTCAGTATTATTTCTTATAACTGCAAGTGCATCTACATTATTTCACCTTTTTAATAAGTAGTGTAATAATCATATTCTCCCATCAGAGTTCATGAGGCCTTACACTGCATAATTCTAATACTACCTCACAATATATAAGAAATTCCAGATAAAAAGTATAATTCCTTTTGTTCCAGAATCATTTATAATACATACAGCTGTCCTTTTAAGTGTATTTATTTGAATAGGTAATAAATCTCAAGGCACAAAAACTCAAGGGAGTCAGTGAAAAGTCTCCTTCCCTTCATACTCATTCTCCAGCCATCTAGCTTCCTCCTCAGGGGCAGGCTATCAATGTTACCAGTTTCTTAAGTATCTTTTCTAACATGGTCTATGCATATACAAAGAAAGTATACCTTTCTTAAACCCAAGTAACAGTATACACACCTGGCCTTTTTCACTTAATATGCAACATGTTAAAATGTCTCTTCAACAGAGTATAAGGAAAAGACAGAATTTACTCTTACATTGTCATGACTTGTCATTAAACTATAAAGGGTGCTTATTTTAAAAGTCCCAAGAATACAGAATGATACTTCAGTGAAAAGCAAGTCTCCCTTCTTCTCTCTCCCCTGCTCGTCCAATTCTTCTTCTTTAAGCCAATACCAGTGTTTATGTTTTGAGATGTTTTTCTAAGGAGTCTGAGGGTAAAATGAAGAACTATAAAAGGAGAAGGAACTAAAGAAATACTTTTGAATTTTTGATCAATCTTTTATGAAAATTATTCAAAATATATTAATATACTTGTTTTTAATCCAAATCATCAGAAGACTTAAAATGAAAAGTAACATTCTCCACCACCCTCATTTTTCACCAGTTTAACCATTTTTAGTATTCTTTTATGTTAACTCTACAACTCTTAAACAAAAAAAAAAAAGATTTACTGCTTTGTGTTTGAATTCATCAATTTTAGGTCCTATCTATACACTCTTACTTCACCATGTAAGATAAAGAAATTAGTACCTCTATATCTCTTCCCTGTTTACTCTCAAATTCTGTCACCTGTACTATCTCTTTTTTAGATTATCAAATTTTATAATATTTGCACCTGGTTCTGTGGTTAAGTCTTTAGAATGATTTTCAAAAGGATATTACCTGTTTCCTGCCTTCTATAAATATGTCCAACTTTCAGGTTCATTGATACCATCTTTGGTTTTGGTGTGCCACACATTTATTACCGTCATTTCAAAGGGATCTAGGGGTGTCATACACGTGTGCTCAGTCTGTTATCTTGAACCAAAAAAGTTTTATCTTCTAATTAACTTTAGAAAATAAATAATTTGAAAACTGTACTTGAGAAACTACTACAGATATTCCAGACATATTCTGTAACCTAGATGCGAGTAAATATATTCTAAATTTATAAGAGTATTCTATTTGATTACTTCAAGTGCAAATACTACTTTTCAATCATAAGAACTTGAAAAACTAGAGGCAAAAAGAGGCTCCCTGTTTCCTGGTTCTAATACAAAACTATCTTCTCTCAAACCAAGCAAGAGAAGCCATAATGCAAACAACTCAAAAAAATCATTTTTTAAAGTAGCAAAACAAGTTGCTTTTTAATAGCATATGAGGAAATGCCCCCATTAAGTAGACTAGGCAGCTGTCTTCCTTTCTCAAAACACCTGGTATAGAATGACAAGTCAAAAAGGGGTGTGGTGGTATCACACACTTTCCTGTTCTGACCTCTCATTCACTTGTAAGGAGGAGGAGACTGAATGCCTCCTGCTTACCAGCACTGTCCTGGCTTCCAGATGGAGCAGACAGATACCAGTAGAGAGAGAACACAGTTCTAGATTGCTGGTGGGCCAGTGCTGCAGAGCTACTGTACAGTTTATGCAAATGGAGACACTACCATTAAATAGTAACTACAATAACTTCTCAAGTTTTGCCTGACCAGCTGAGCAGGTCCATGAAATAACAACATACCTCTCTCTCCCAAGCTTTACTTCTTGCAGAGCTCTGGGTTGGAGAAAACCACTTTTATAATCAATCTGATCAATTAATTCCCTAAAGTTAACCTGATGTTATGTTCTCTGCTTGGAGCAAATTACTGAAGAGGTATAGGTGGAGTCTCAGAACCTTCCTCAAGGCACCTAATCTCTCCTTTTCTTACCTTTGGTCCGAATGACACCTATACCACCTCAGCATCACAGGATTCTAATCTATTCTTTTTAGATGTGAATGATTTGAAAGAAAGCACAAGAGTAATACTAGCAAGTAACTTGCCATGTGCACCTTACATACGTGATTTCACATAATTCTCACAACTCCCTATGAGATAAGTACTCACCATGAGTTAAGTCCCCATTTTATAAAGAAGAAAATTAAGGCTTAAAAAGACAAACATCACATCTAAGGTCACACAGCCTACAAGAAAACAACAGCTGTAACAGTAAATTATAGGTAAATGTTGGGGTAAATTATTTTAGCATTTTATCAAGAATTACTAAATTCAACAGAAATAGGCCCCTCACTACTAATAAGTTTGCCCTGGCTACAAAAGTCTACCTAATATTCGATTGTAAATTATTTTCTCTAATGCCAAAAAAAAGGGTATAATTCCTTTTTAAGACTAGTTCTCTTTCATAAAAGAGAAAGCTATTCTCTAAAGAAGTTAACATCTTTATGATATGTACTTAGGGTTAGTTGGCCTCTTGCTATTCTACTAGCCTGCTCAGTTCCAGTTGTTCTGGAAGTAATTTATCTCGTGACAATTGTGAAACACTACAGAAAATCCTTGAGTTACACTGATTGGACAAAATGAAAATTGTGGCACTCTCTTTTGGTGCCAATGTTAAAAGAGTAGTAACAGGGCTAAAAAAATTAATTCCAAAGTCTTCCCAACAGACAACAGTTTTCTAAACACTTTAGAAAAGGAAAATGAGGGCTGTAAAGCTGAAGAGCAATGAGAACTGCCTTCTCAAAGATTCCAGGATGTGTGCATAACCAGCTCAGCTATTGCATTCTTTTTTGGGGGGACAGAATCTTGCCTGTCACCCAGGCTAGAGTGCAGTGGTGCAATCTCGGCTTACAGCAATCTCCACCTCCCAGGTTAAAGTGATTCCCGTGCCTCAGTCTCCCCAGTACCTGGGATTACAGGCATGCACCACCACACCCAGCCAATTTTTGTATTTTTAGTAGAGATGGTGTTTTGCCATGTTGGCCAGGCTGCTCTTGAACTCCTGACCTCAAGTGATTCGCCCACCCTGGCCCTCCAAAGTGCTGAAATTACAGGCGTGGGCCACTGCATCTGGCCTCAGCTACTGCATTCTCACAGGAATCCAATACTGAGCTGCACGTACCAGAAGACCCTCACTGAACTCTTGAACTCCTTAAGCTCATCCCCTACCCATGACCTTACACTGTTCTTTCTTCCAGCTGCAACGTTATTTCTTAAGTCTTTATAAGGCTAGCTTCAGGTATTCCATCATCAGTTCTCATCTCAGATTGTCACTTCCTTGGAAAGGCCTTCCCTCTTTCTCTAAAAGGGCACACCTCATCCCTTTCTGTCACACCATCCTATTTGATTTTCCTTATATTATGGACCACCGTCTGAACATACCTTCTTTGTTCTTTTTTTCCATAATCATGATCCCCACAATTATGTCAGCTCTATGAGGCTAAGGATCTCATCTTTCCTATTTATCTTTCTATCTCTGATACCTAACTCAAGAGTAGGGACATAACATATGTTAAAGACTGCATGTGGCCAGTGGTAAATATGAAAGAATGGGGTGAAAATGAAAGATTCCATTTAGTTCACTCCAAACGTTCTCCTTCATGTTCAATGAGAATAAGAAATAATAGTTTATGACCCATGGCAATGAAAACAAATTTTTTTGGAGAACATGCATCTCCCTCATCACACCCCCACTGCTATTAAGTTCAAGCATCCTGCTGCAGGAAGGAGCCAAATCAATTATAAACAGACTGGAAAATTTACAGAGCAAACAACTTTTATTATCCAGCATATAAAAGCGTTTGATAGCCAAGCCAAAGAAATTTCCACCTGTTCCTTTGTTTATTTCAGATCCACTTCCGGTACCACATCCTAGAGGTGGAAACAGAAACCCAAGAAAGAACGCCTATTTGATGGCAGAGCATACAACACTGAATGTGAAGAGAACGTTTAAATCCAACCTCTAAGGTTGGAGGACAGAAAATGTTGAAGACTCTGAACTCAATCTGCATTTGGACACAATTCCAAATCGTATAAAAAGAATGCTTCAGGCCTGGCACGGTGGCTCAAATGCTGTAATCCCAGCATTTTGGGAGACCGAGGCGGGCAGATCACTTGAGGTCAGGAGTTCGAGGACAGCCTGGACAACAGGGCGAAACTCCATCTCTACTAAAAATACAAAAAATTAGCCGGGCGTGGTGGCAGGCACCTGTGATCAGCTACTCCGGAGGCTGAGACAGAAGAATCGCTTGAACCCGGGAGGTGGATGTTGCAGTGAGCCGAGGTCACGCTCCTGCACTCCAGCCTGGGCGACAGAGCGAGAGAAAAGAATGCTTCCAACATCAAAATTAACTATCACCACTGCTTATATAAAATAATCCTCCTAAACCTGGCCCTCAAAACTGGAAAAAGTTTGTCAAACATGTGACAATTCATGTTACTTCCTGCTATTACAACTAATTAAACTGAATCACACAAGAAGCAGTAGTGCATAATATCCTAATGGTAAGTGGATCAAACACGTTGACACTAAAACCAAAAACCAGCACTGCTTAATAATGTACTGAGCCGGCTCTCAAATAAAATTCATTTTTATTGCTTTGCAATAGGTGAAATAAATCTGATCACCCATAACCTGCACTAGACTGAGAGCTCATAGTTCAATGTGCGATAAGTGAAACTGTCACTCAGGACCAAGTTTTGGTCTCCCCAAGACCCCCATGGACAAAGCAACCTAGGTGATTCATTAAGGCGGTAAACGAGCACTCGTTGGAGACTGTCCTGCAGCACAGCACCTCGGGTTGGCTGCCTCTCCTTCTGGGATAGAGTGGGCAGCAAGATTACGCCTCGGCTGACAGGACGCCTTGTCTGGGGCAAGACGCTCGGTGCAAGGCTCAGGGTCAACCGTCCCATGCTGCTGGGGGAGGACTGGATTCCGGCGAGCACCAGCCGCAGGACGCCCCCACAGTCGTCCCCGGGCAGGATTAGAGTCGGGGTCGCAGGCAGCGTGAAGCCTGACAGCCTGGGAGGTGAGAGGCCCCTCCCACCGGATCCGCCACCATGACCAGGGAGGAGTGGAGAGAGATCCTGGGCAGAGGTTGGTGAGGCCGGGATCCTGCCGGGGCGCCCGAGGAGAATCCCAGCCCCGTCGCCCCAGCCCAGTTCCTGCCCATCACCTTACCTCGGCTGGCACCGGCAGGTTCTCTGCCGCCGCCTTCAGCTCCAACACCGAGTCCGTCTGCCTGTCGGTCAGCGGCGCCGTCGTGTCCGGTCTCCGATCCCAGAGAGCCAGCTTCTCTCTAGCGTCCCGCTCCGCCGCCGCCTCGGGCAGAAGCAGCAGCGCCGCCTCCGCCATCGCCGCCGCCCCCGCGGCCTTCAGCAGCAGCGGGGTGGAGGGGACCCAGACAGCGAGACCCAGGCCACTTCCGGGAGAACCGGAGCGTCCAGCACTGCACCGGCGGCGGGGCGGGCCGGAATGCCCTGACCCCGGAAACGGTTCGGCAGTGTGGGGGGCGGGACCGAGGCAGTACAGACGTGGCTTTAAATGGATACAACTATTTCCGGTTTAAACGTAGAAGGTGGAGACGACAGGACCCAATGGAAGCAGAAATGCCCCACCGGAAGTATCTTCCTCAACATCAATAACTTTATTGTTATGTGTTGTACAGATTATTGACGACTGAGCTAAATCACCCTGCCGGCAGGATACTTGGATTTACACCTCTCTGCGCACAGCTGGGTAGTCTGGGTGGAGTGTGTGGAGTGTATGATTTCCATGTTGGCATGTTGACAATTTCTCCCTCTTGGATCAAAACCAAAAGCATAAATAAACTTCTCCAACATCCAGTAATTCCCCTACTAGAAAACTAATTTATGGAAACACATAAAAAATTCAAAGATGTGTGTATCTCAGAAATCGTTAATGGCATCAAATAACTGAAGACAACCTGAATGTCCAACACTGAAGAACTGGATCAATAATTTGTGGTACAGACCAGGCGCGGGGGCTCAGGCCTGTAATCTCAGCACTTTGGGAGGCTGAGGTGGGCGGATCACCTGAGGTCAGGAGTTTGAGACCAACCTGGCCAACGTGGTCAAACCCCATCTCTGCTAAAAGCACAAAAATTATCCAGGCATGGTGGCATATGCCTGTAATCAACCTGAGAGGCTGAGGCAGGAGAATCTCCTAAACCCGGGAGGTGGAGGTTGCAGTGAGCCAAGGTCTCGCCACTGCATTCCGGCCTGGGCATCAGAGACTCTGTCTCAAAATATATAATAATAATAATTTGTGGTACAGACATGTAATTCTATTCTACCATTTAAATCATATTGTAGATTTGAGCAACAAAATAAATAATAATAGTATTAGATCATAATTTACAGAATAAAATAAATACCCATGAGTCCATACTGCTATAAATAAACAATTGAATAAATAAATGGTGGAGAAGAGACAATCTTCTATCTTACAGAAGAATTCCAGTCAGTAAATGTAGAATGAGTGAGAGAAATTAAAAAATCATTATTAGGACACCACAGTAATAATTGTAGCAGGCAAGATCTAAGGATGAATGCTAAAATGATTGGGTGAAAGTTAAAGGAGAAACAAATTTGCATAATCCCAAAGAATCTCCCTGAGATATCTATTAATAACAAAAGGGAATAGTAACTTCACCTATTAATAACAAGAGGAAATAGTAACTTCACAGAGGAGAAACTTGACAGACACCACCTTAACCAACTGATCAAAGTCAATATCATGAAACTCCTGACGATATGGGTTGAAGACAGGATACAACTTCTGTGGTATTCTTGTCAAAAACGCAAAATATCATTCTAATCATGAAAAAAGATCAAACAAACTCACATTGAAGAGCTTCCTACAAAACAACTGACCAGTATTCTTCAAAAGTGTCAATATGTCATAAAAGACAAAGGAAAGACTACGGAACCATTGCATTTTGGAGGAGGCTAAGAAGACAAGACACCTCAATGCAATGTGAGATCCTGAAGTGGATCTTAGGACAGAAGAAGGACATTTGTGGGGAAAATTATAGAATAAAACATAGAAAGTCACATAAGGTCTGTACCTAGGTCACAGTTTTGTACCAATGTTCATTGCCTGGTTTTGATTATTGTACATGGTTAGGTAAGATGATAACATTAGGAGAAGCTGGGTGAAGAACATACCTGAACTGCTCTTGCAAGTTTTATGAAGTCTAAAATTATCTCAAAATAGTGTTTCAACTCAAGTTAGAGGCAAAAAAATGCTTGCTAAGTCTGATTAAAAGGGCCCTAGTACCTTCAAGGCCTGTCTACTATGGTACTGGACTGTTTATTTCTATCTTATCTCCTTTACAGCTTGGTCCGAAGAGCTGCCTTAGACTCTCCAATGAATCTATTCAAACAGCTGCCTCTGTTATCTTGACTTGTCTCAGATTCCGTTGACCCGAGACAGGTCCTGGCACTAGGAATGTGAAACTGTCTCTATTATTTTGACTTGCTCCAGGTTAGGGAGAAGCCTATGCAAGGCTCCTACTGACCACATGTTTCATTTCTAGCTAGGATGTCTGGGCACTGGTTTCCCTAGGTTTAACTACTTGCTCAGTGTTGAGGCAGTGCTGTGGGTTATCTGTCTATAACTGGAGTGCTATGTAGACCTGTCTGTGTGATTGTCATGCAGGCCTGTGTGATTGTCAGGGAGAATTGGCCTGCCACAATTCCATTTCTGGTTCAAAAACACAGACACACAGAGTAAAAAGGTCTGAAAAAACACGTAGCAAATTGTTATGTGTAGTTAACCTCTACGGGTTGGATTGGCAGAGCAGGTAGAAGACAGTAGGACAAGGTCTTCCTTATTTTAAAATTACTGAAAAAGGCTGGGCGCAGTGACTCACTCCTGTAATCCCAGCACTTTGGGAGGCCAAGGCGGGTGGATCACTTGAGGCCGAGAGTTCAAGACCAGTCTGGCCAATATGGTGAAAACCCATCTCTACTAAAAATAGAAAAAAACTAGCCAGGCGTGGTAGCACACACCTGAAATCTCAGCTACTTGGGAGGCTGAGGCAAAAGAATTGCTTGAACTCGGGAGGCAGAGGTTGCAGTGAGCCAAGATCACACCACTGCACTCCTGCCTGGGTAACACAGCAAGACCCTGTCTCAAAAAAAAAAAAAAGATTATTGAAAAAGGGTTGTTTTATTAAAACAACGAATATTGAACTGAAGACCAGAGTGAATTCTAGTTCTAGCTCTGCTGCAACTAGCTCTGATTATGTAAATTAATTTCCTATAAACATGTAGAAAATGTACATATTTATAGCAATACTTTATATCCTATTAACACCTATTCAAACCCACACATATAGTCCCCGTGCCCCGACTCTCCTTCCAGGCTGAGGTCTAGGGCAGATGGCCTACAGTCTGCTCTGGGCCAGTGGGCACAGGCAGTCACCTGCAGAAGGGGAGCTTTCTTCTTTTCCATCCTTAAGCACATTAGACAAGGTGTGTTTTCCACCCTGCTGGGGCCCCTCTTTATGGCACCTACCTTGTGTTCTAGAGGACTGTTTTACCACATAATACTATAAAATGTTTGCAATTATTATTACCAGACTCATACCCCATACGGAATTATTGCCATAGGCCAGAGACTCCCAGCTTACCTGAGTCAACAGAAGTTATGGAGGCCTCTTCCTGCTCCTCCCTGGGGTCAAGGCAGGTGGAAACAGCTTTGTAGCAATTTTGACCGTTGTCTGGGTGAAGTCTGCAGGCTTTAGTCAGGCTTTATAGCACAAGCCAGTGCCTGGTTATGTTCCCAAACAAAGGTTCTGGTCTTTTAAGAACAGAATTTGAGGCCAGGAACAGTGGCTCACACCTGCAATCCCAGCACTTTAGGAGGCCGAGGCGGGTGGATCACCAGAGGTCGGGAGTTCGAGACCAGCCTGATCAACATGGAGAAATCCCGTCTTTACTAAAAATACAAAAAAAAAAAATAACTGGGCACAGACGCGCATACCTGTAATCCTAGCTACTCAGGAGACTGAGGCAGGAGAATCACTTGAACCCAGGAGGCGGAGGTTGCGGTAAGCCGACATTGTGTCATTGCAATCCAGCCTGGACAACAAGAGTGAAACTCTGTCTCAAAAAAAAAAGAATAGAATTTGAAGTTGGAAGAGAATTTTAAAATTATATAGTCAAGCCCTTTCTGTCTACAGACGAGCAAACTACAACCTGCAGAGGTGAGATAAGCAGCCTAACGTCCTGCAATCAGGTGGTTGACATCAGAGTCACCACTAGAACTTAGATATCCTGACTGTGGCTGACACCTTTTATATACCACAGAGTTTCTCCAAGTTGACTATTGTACAAAGCCCTTAAAAAATCTGCAGATCCCCAATGTTGATGTAAATAATTGTACTATATTGCTTAAGTATCAACAAAAATAAGACTTGACATAAGCTTTGGATGTTTATACCAAAATAGACTTGCAAGTTACATGCCAACAGAAATATAACTAACATATAACAGTATACAACCAATAACATTCAAATTAACAATTCAAGTGAGATGTGGGATATTATTTTGCTGGAAAACGAAATTGCTTCTGGCAACACAAAGACAGTTCTGACTACTGCTATACAGCTGCTTGGGAGTTCACCATGCTTCTGTTACACCAGCAGCATGCCGTGTTCCCTACCATTTGAACTACTGGGAAGACTTGACTCAGGGTAAATCCCTAATACCATTTTGCCTTTATCTGGCTTGTACATTTGTACATATCATTTGCATATTAAAACAACCCTGCTGTTTTTTAGTAGCTTAATTAAAAATACTCTATATGCACAAAGAAGGAGGGCAGAAGCTGAAATCATGTGGTAATCCTAAACTATAAAACTGTCATGTGGGTGATCCAGAATATGCATTAATACAGTTTTAAGAGTTGAAATAAGGTCGGGCGAGGTGGCTCATGCCTGTAATTCCAGCACTTTGGGAGGCCGAGGCGGGCAGATCACGGGGTCAGGAGATCGAGACCATCTTGGTTAACACAGTGAAGCCCCGTCTCTAATAAAAATAAAATTAGCCGGGCGTGGTGGCGGACGCCTGTAGTCCCAGCTACTCAGGAGGCTGAGGCAGGAAAATGGCATGAACCCGAGAGGCAGAGCTTGCAGTGAGCTAAGATTGTGCCACTGCACTCCAGCCTGGGCAACAGAGCGAGACTCTGTCTAAAAAAAAAGAGTTGAAATGAAAACAAGTATTTTTAAAATGTAATCACAAGCTCAAGTTTGAGAAAGACTGCACGACATCCTACTGTCTACTGCCCTAATAAAGACACAGACCATGGTTAAACTTTCCTATTACCTACTACAAGTGTCTGCAATTCCACATTTCTTTGCTTGCTAGGGTTTTTTACCCAGTAATATCTTAGAATAAGCCCCTGAAGATGGAAAAATGCCTAAGGGATAAGGGGCAGAAGTGCTCTAGATCGAGGAAAGGGAGAGATAGGGAAGGAGACAATAGTAAGGATCCAAAGACCTCCTTATAGTGGGTGCTTCATAGCCTCACCGTGGTCAGCCCTCCTCAATGACTCAAACCTGGACACTACAAAGGACCCCTGCTAATAACGTGGCATTACAAGAATGGTTCATGTGATGGTTTCCAAAGCACCTCTCATCTGCTCTTCACTTTCACTCGGGTAGGTAGTTGGTGGATATTATTTTTTGCCCTATTTAATGAATGATAAAAACAAACTTCAGGGAGGTTTCTGCTCAGGATAACAGTTAGTAAAGGGCAGACCTGTCATTGGAACCAGGACACTGGGCAGGACCTTCTCTTTTTCGTCTACGCTAACACAAATGAAAGTGAGCGACATGAAAACGTACATTTGAATCCGTTAGTACTTTTTTGTCACAGGATATCTTAGCAAGCATGAGTTCCAAGGATGAGCATTACAGGCTCACAGAACTGCCTCCCAGCATTCTATGCTACTTCAAGGTTGTACTAGGGCCAAAACACTAAATCATGGCGTAAAAGACAGAGCGTTAGAACACACAGACTTCTCAGATCATTTTCTATTTTACTTCATTGCTTATAAAACAGCAAAGTTACAAAATGGAATAGTTCAAAAGAAATTATTCTTATGCACAGCTGCACAGGTACAACTGCCTCGTGAATTTTCAGAGCACGTTCATGTGGAATTGATGGATTTCTCTATGTATACTCTACAGCCTATTATCAGAAGAACCACTTCCCTTGTTATAGGTTTCTATAGCTTCATCAAGGGTCTGAAGCTCTGTTTTCCTTTTCAAATTATTTCCTTTCTTACTCACTTTATCAATTTCTCATTCACACATCAGTGACTATATAAATCACTGTGAACCTTGACAATTTATTCAAATAGTAGCTAAGGCTTTATTTCATAATAACAGAAGAATTAGACAAATAGTACCCCAGCTTAGAATTCAGAATCAATATTTAGAATCAAGGTATGTTTTGAAGAAAGACATAATTACCTTCCAAGATTTCAACCTCAAAAAGTTATGAACTGCCTCTTTGCTAATAATAAAATTAAAACATATGCAATAAAGTCATGTGTAAATGTTGGTAAAAACATTTTTGGAAATATCTATCAGTAGCCTTGAAATGCTCACTTTTTTTACTTCCTTTTCCAGTGCTTTTTCATAAATTGATAATCTCTTAAATTTTTTTAAAAAAGCTTTATCTACAAAGATGTTCACAGCAGGATATTAACAAACAATTAGAAACAAGTGTAGAATTATGGTAAATTTACTTGATGGCTTATTAGACAGTCATTTTAATTACATTTAAATTTTACTTGTATTTTGTTTTTTAAATGTTTTTATGAGTATGTGTTATTTATAATGATACACATATATCATAATTATGCCTATATGTTTGTTGTGTGTGTGCATGTGTGTGTGTGTGCTTATTGTACAGCATTAGAGATCTCATAACATTACAGATTACTCATTCATTCATTCGCTCATCCTCTTATCAAACATTTATTGTGTCTTGGATTCTGTATTAGTCCGTTTTCATACTGCTGATAAAGACATACCTGAAAGCCAGGCACAGTGCTCACACCTGTAATCCCAGCACTTTGGGAGGCCAAGGCGGGTGGATCATTTGAGGTCAGGAGTTCAAGACCAGTCTGGCCAACATGGTGAAACACTGTCTCTACTAAAAATACAAAAATCAGCCAGGTGTGGTGGGGGGGCACCTGTAATCCCAGCTATTCGGGAGGCCAAGGCTAGAGAATCGCTTTTACTCTGGAGGCGGAGGTTGCAGTGAGCCAAGTTGTGCCACTGCCCCCCAGCCTTGGTGACAGAGTGACACTTTTATTGTATGCCACTGGGATTTTTGATAACGCTACCAACGCCTAAAATAGCCTGACCCAACACACACGGTCTCAGAGATTAGCATCAGTTCAGAGTCAGTGTTCAGCAAACCTGAAACAGTCCCAAGTATTTTCCTCTCCCATGACAATGGCCATGGGTCTCTTAGGGTTTGAAGAATGATTTTTAGTATATATTGCAGCAATGTCAGTAGGCTCCAGGTCTGCAAAATTGTTCAGATCCTAGAACTGGGGGAGGGGCCATGACTACTTATCTGATAATTTCCAGTTATGTAGATCAACTTACATTTTAGTAGGCTATTTTATTCCTAGAGATACTACCAAAGACCCTTGCAAGTCAAAAACATTCATTTTACCACGGTGGCCCTGCTGCCCATGAAAGTAACTGTGCCCAGTGTGTCTCTGGTGTTAAACACTGTCACTTGATCTCTGAAATAATGAAGCACATTTAAAGAGCATTTCTTATTGTCACCCCCAGCAAGCAGAGGATACCTGCTGCAACGCTCCTAAAGGAAAATGGAGCTCTCTTCCGCACATTTTTTTTCTTCTTTTTTTTAAAGACAAGGTCTCACTCTGTCACCCAGGCTGGAGGGCACTGGCAGGATCACAGCTCATGATCACAGCTCACTTGACCTCCTGGGATCAAGCGATCCTCCCACTTCAACCTCCCGAGTAGTTGGGACTAGAGGTATACATCACCATGCCTGGCTAATTTTTTATAGAGACAGGGTCTCCCTGCATTTCCTAAACTCTTAGGCTCAAGTAATGTACTCTAGCCTTGGCCTCCCAAAGTGCTGGGATTACAGGCATGAGCCACCACACCCAGCTTGCACATTTCTTAATACCGCATTAAAGGGAGTGTCCTCTGGGCCCTGTTAAGGGACACAGTCAAGGGATGCATTTTTTATAATCTTGATGTGAAGGTCCACATATGATGCAAAATAACAATGGCTGCATGAACATGATCCCAACTTGTTCCCACCAGGGGCAGGTGGCTAACTTCATAGAAAATTCTACCTGACTCTGTCTGCCCTCCTACCTAGTGGTGAACAAAGTGCTGGCAAATGTTTAACAATCAGCTCTCGAGAGCAAAAACAAAACAAAACGAAGGCCTGATTTGTAGCATCTATCAGTATCTGCAGTAGAAGCACTCCCACTGTGTCCGGAATTTATTCATTCTGGTGGGTTCTTGGTCTCACTGACTTCAAGAATGAAGCCACAGACCTCGCTGTGAGTGTTACAGCTCTTAAAGGTGGCACATCCAGAGTTGTTTGTTCCTCCCGGTGGGTTTGTGGTCTCACTGACTTCAGAAATGAAGCTGCAGACCCTTGCAGTGTTACAGCTCTTCAAGTTGGTGCAGACCCAAAGACTGAGCAGCAGCAAGATTTACTAACGAACAACAAAAGACCAAAGCTCCCAGTGTTGAACTGGACCCCACCAGGTTATAGCTGTTGATGCGGGTGGCCAACTTTTATTCCCTTATTTGGCCCTGTCCATGTCCTGCTGAGTGGTCCATTTTGCAGAGTGCTGATTGGTTCGTTTTTACAGAATGCTGATTGGTGCATTTACAATCCTCTAGCTAGACACAGAGCTCTGATTGGTGCATTTACAACCCTCTAGCTAGACAGAAAAGTTCTCCAAGTCCCCACCCGACCTAGAAGCCCAGGGGGTTTCACTTCTCACCATCATGACCAATATCAAGCTATTAACAATGTCAATGTGCAGATGCAAAGATGTGCAATAGCAAATTTGACAGTATTTCTACCACACAGATACAACAGACAGAAATAACCTCAAGAGTACAGACACTAGTGAATAATTAGGAAGTGGTGAAGTTTATTTATTGCCTTTGTCTTTAATATAATCTATTTAACTGTTTATATAACTTTAATCTGTTTATATAACTTAATTGTTAATAATTATGTCTGTAACAAATGGCTCACAAAATTCCTTGAAGTGTGACAATCTGCTCTCACACGCTGCTGGACCAGTTCCAGCATGCCACTGTTCCTGCCCCAGTTGTGAGATCTGCTCTAACCTCCGGCTGCCCCATGCCTCAGCATACAGTCACAGCGAAGGCATGGTGGGCAAACTTCTGAGTTACATGGCCACACCAGTTTTTTTTGCTTGTTTTTGTATGCTTGCTTGTTTATTTAAACACAGAGTTTGCTCTGTCCCCCAGGCTGGAGTATAGCGGCCTAATCATGGCTCACTGTAGCCTCGAACTCCTGGGATCAACAGATCGTCCCACCTCAGCTTCCCAAGGGGCTGGGACTACAGGCACATACCAGCACACCCAGTTAATTTTTTTAATTTTTTTTTGTTTCTTTTTTAAGACAGAGTCTCACTCTGTTGCCCAGGCTGGGGTGCAGTGGCACGATCTGTGCTCACTGCAAGCTCCACTTTCCAGGTTCATGCCATTCTCCTGCCTCAGTCTCCCAATCAGCTGGGACTACAGGCGCCTGCCACCACACCTGGCTAATTTTTTGTATTTTCAGTAGAGACAGGGATTCACCATGTTAGCCAGGATTGTCTCGATCTCCTGACCTCATGATCCACCCGCCTCGGCCTCCCAAAGTGCTGGGATTACAAGTGTGAGCCACTGCGCCCAGCCAATTTTTAAAAAATTTTTGAGGCCAGGAACAGCGGCTCCTGCCTGTAATCCCAGCATTTCCGGAAGCCAAAGTAGGAGGGTCTCTTGAACCTAGGAGGTCAAGACCTGCCTGGGCGATATAGGGAGACCCCATATCTACAAAAAATTTAAAAATTAGCAGGGTGTGGTGATGTGCACCTGTAGTACCAGCTACTCGGCAGGCTGGGGTGGGAAGATTACCTGAACTGGGAGGTGAAGGTTTCAGTGAGCTGAGATCGCACCACTGCACTCCAATCTAGGTGAGAGACCTTGCATCAAAAACAAACAAACAAAAAAATTGAACTCCTGGGCTCAAGCTATCTTCCTGCCTTGGCCTCCCAAAGCACTGGGACTTTTACAGGCACCACCAGTTACTACAGGACCCAAAAGCAGCTGTGCACTGGACCACTCTGCATTGTGTTCGGTAAGGCCATGTCCGTGTATAGACACAGGAATGCAGAGGAACAGCACTGAAGAGTGACCTAAACAGCAATCAGCAACTGCTGGTGTTTGGCTTTGTTCCTCATATGAAAGGATTAGAAGCCCAGGGCGTAGGCTGGTTGAATGAAAAATATTTGCTTGACACGATAATTGCTATTTTCTAGATCAGTTCAGAGAACTATGGGAGCCTCTCACAAATATGAAAAATCCAAGCATTCAGATGGAAGTTGGGGCTCTTATCTTCCAGCTTGGGCTGTACCAGGGCTTCAAGGACATACAAGGCTAAATAAATTAAAAACCAAAATCTACTCAAAACCATTTATTTCAAAAAAGTTCTGGAGATGGATGGTGGTGACAGTTGCACAGCAATGTGAATGTGCTTGATGTCACTGAACTGTATACTTAAAAATGGTTAGGATGGTAAAGTTTTATGTTATGTATATTTTACAAGTAAAAAATTTTTTTCATCTCAACCTGAACTGAACACTAGCTGAGAGACGTTTTGATTTCTTTGACCATCAAGGAATCTTGGCCAAGCGCGGTGGCTCACATCTGTAATCCTAACACTTCGGGAGGTCGAGGTGGGCGGATCGCTTGAATCCAGGTGTTTGAGATCAGCCTGGGCAACATGACGAAACCCTGTTTCTAGTAAAAATACAAAAATTAACCAGGCTCAAGCCATGATCATGCACCATTGCACTCCAGCCTAGGCGACAAAGCAAGACCCTGCCTCAAAAGAGAAAAAAAGAAAGAAATCTCAGCAGGCTGAGATGGAACTCATTCTTCTCAAGAAGAACCTGGCAAGCCAGTATACACAGGGGCCATAGTCTGGAAAGCAGGGGATGCTTACAGACATATAAGTTGTTTCCAGTGTTTTGCTCTTGGTACTCATGGTTCCACTATTTACATCAACCTTTTGAGAAACAGATCTATACACTGTCTTTTATTTCCCTCCTTTGCTACAGAATGAATCTACTTGTAATCTACCAAAAATTTATCCTGTCACATTTCCCCAACTGCTGGTTTAAAAATAAATATCCTGGATTTAAAGCCAATTGTGTCTCACAGGTGCAACCATCCAAGTGAGGATTTCACTGTTCACAGGCATTCGAGATACACCAGCAGCCGGCAGTTCTCACTGCTCTTCATATGGAGGCAACCATATATGGATAAGTCATTCAGTCTCCTAGGTAGGAGAACTGAGGCCAATCTCCCCACTTTTAGGACTGTGAAACTGTTCTGTATGATACAATAATGGTGGATATGCATCACTATACATTCGTCCAAATCCACAGAATGTACAACACCAAGAGTGAACTCTACTGTAAACTATGGACTCTGAGTGACAATGATGCATCAAATAGGTTCATCAGTTGTAATAAATGCACTGCTCTGGTGCAGAATGTTGATGATGGAGGAGACTGGGGTACATGGGAATCTCTGTACCTTCCATTCAATTTTGCTAAAACCACTCTAAAAAATAAAATTAAAGAAAAAAAAAAAGCTCCCCTCTTTCCCCCGTTTTACCATTTATTTATGCTTTGTGAAATGGAGTCTCACTCTTGTCTCCCAGGCTGGAGTGCAGTGATCTCAGCTCAATGCAACCTCCACCTCCCGGGTTCAAGAGCTTCTCCTGCTTCAGCCTCCTGAGAAGGTGGGATTACAGGTGCATGACACCACGCCCAGCTAATTTTTGTATTTTTAGTAGGGATGGGGTTTCACCATCTTGGCCAGGCTGGTCTCAAACTCCTGAACTCAAGTGATCTACCGTACCTGGCTCCCAATGTTCGTTTTTAAATAAACAACTATGTTTAATTCACATGCTAAAATAGGCACCTAGAGAATAGTTTCAACTAAAAACATTAATGAACCCACTGCGCACTGAGTTAGCTGGTTGTTTTCTGCCACCCAGGTGTCCCTGCCGGGTTCACAGTTGACCAAAGATCCCTGCATCTGCCTCTAGCAACACCCAACACTGTATGAAGGGCTGAGGGGATCGGACAGTTCACATCACTGACATCCTCCCACTGGTATTTCGAATGCGAAGCCACTCCTCAAATCAAGTTCACTGGCTTCGACTGAGCTGCCAGGTATTTCATACATGGGAGGGGGGTGGCGGGGGAGGAGAACCACACAGGTGCCAGGCAATGAGTAAGATTATCCCAGCAACTTCTCCATGCAGAGAGAAATGTCTGCAGCTGCAACAGTATTTCTACTCCAGCCTTCTAGACTCCATGTAGTTTGCCTTTGTTTGAATGTTTCCATTTATCTGAAATAACCAGAAATCATTTTTACTATTATATATTACTCGAGTTTATTAAATAAATGAAACAAGGCTTATGTCACATATTCCAACAATGTTTAAATAAAGAGCTTGAAATATAAAGGCTTATGAAAACTTCATACTCTATATAATGTGTACTATTTCTAGCACATGAATAAATATAAAGGACAGGAGCCACTTTTTATATTACGAATCCACAGCATTAAGCATCAATGATTACACAAATCCATAAGCACACAAACAAAAAAATCCATTGGTTATAAAAACTAGAACTCCTTTTGGCATGTTTAAGAATACCCAAAGGTGGGGAGGGACTTATAGCCAGACCCCTAAAAACAAGAGGACCAAGTCTCCCAATTCCTTAAGTTGTTTCTTGGTTAGAAGCTTCAACAATTGCATTAACTCTTTCAAAAAAAAAAAAAAAAAACAGAAAAAGCAGGTTAAGATCCTGTTCAATAAGGCACTTAACAAATCTACACTGAAGAAATACTATGCTTTTATCTTAAATCGTGCTTAAGTTTCACCATGAGGTTTGAATTTCTTTCCACCTTGGTAGGAACATGTACGTAATTTGAATAAACTGGTAATAATGAATACTGTCTGACATTCAGTCTTTATGTGGTCTTCAGAATGAATTGGCTTCTACTGTTTTAAAAATTGTACACACATTTGAAAAAATAAAATTTTTCTACGTTAAAAAAAGAGTGGTTCAAGAAAAGCAATCTTTAAACTCAAAGATCTCAACAGTGAAAGCCTCTCTATAGAAGTCTTTATAAAATCAATGGAATGTTTTGGAAAGAAGAAAAAATCCTAAGGTGTAGTTTAGAACCAGGAGCAAGGCCTGAATGAGCTCTGGGGTCCTCTGCTGCCCTCTAGGGTTGCCCAGGGAGAGGTGGACTTTCATCTGAGTCTAAGCAATTAACAGGTCACCCTACCCAACCCCTCCCTTCTTTTATCCTCTCTTTTTGATGACTTTGTCTTAGCTCTCACTTTTGGAAATAATATTCAAAGGGACCATTCATTCATAAGGAAGGCAAGGGAAAAATGCCTGGGAGGAAAAATTATCTGATCCCCCAAAAAACCCTGCATTCCTTCTATTCTGTCTCAACAAAGAGACTGGCCAAACTGGGAATTCGGCCGCACTACTGTGGAAGGAGAACGCCCTGGAGCCCCAGATAGCATGTATTTAATGTTGTTCTCAAAGGGGGAACCGAAGGGACCCAAATAAGTAAGTTCCCTGTCCTGTGGCTGCCTTCCAGAATTGGAAGTTCTTGGGGTTCTCACAGCCATCTTTTGTTTTGAAAAGAGTAAGATGAAGACAAGAAGGAAGAGGGCTCTTTCTCTGAAGCAGGTTAGAGAAAAGAACAAGAAAATAGAAAAAGAAAAAAAGAAGAGGGAGAATGATTTATTGTGTCTATAGAAGGAAAGAAAAAAGGAAAATATTACATGCCACCTATCAGAAACTAGCTAAATAGATGCACTAAAGAAATCATTGTTAAAATTTCAAGCAGGTATTTTCCATCCAAACTAAACAGGAAGTCCAAGGCAGGCACAGCACAAACTAAAGTAAAAAGTGGAAAGCTGAAAAAATCAACTCTTTGATTCACTACCAACATTTTGCTAAGGAAAATGTACTAAAGCCTGAACTTAAACAGTGTTCTTTCTTTAACAAGACCTTAACAAAGGGCTTCATTCACAATTACCATGAGAAGCCCAGGATAACACGCTCCTCTTCTACATAGACTGTTTAGAGCTCTTTCACAGCATGATGTAAACACACTTAACATTTCAAGTCAAGTAGCAGCAGCTACTATTTGTTCTTCATTTGACCCTCTACATCAATAGACGTTATTATCCCCATTTTACACATTGGGAAATACATATTTTTTTTTGCTAAAAATCATAAAGCTAATTACTAACATTACCTAAGACAGAACCTAAGCTGCTTGAAAACACCTCCCACCAATACAGACCTTGCAACCTTCAAAGCCAACACATAACACCACCACGAATTTAGAGATTATTACTTTGTAACAATTTCTCACAAATGTCAAGTCTTCAAAAGCTTAAAATCACTTATTATAAGTGGAAGATCCTGCCAAAATAGGAAATTATAAAGCAGTGCGATATTCCTAGGATCCATTTCCTGCACCGTTTATAACTGGGGTTGAACAGTCCAGATCTCCATACACGAAATTTCTTCAGCTGACAAGGAGCAAAAGTTCCCAGAAATTCAGAAACCATAATACCTTCTTGGAGGCTCCATTCCATGGTTCCGATGAGCTTTTCTAGAGCAGTCTGATGTTCTCAGTCATGAGCTGAGATGCATCAGGAGCTACTCTCCCTGAATGAAACAATACAGAGCTCCTGATTTTCTTGCAAGTTTTTTTTAGCAAGAAACATGCATTTCATATATTATCTTTGATGTTGAAGGGTGCTCCAACGGTAAAGACTAGTGTTTGGATGTTAGTTTATGCCATTAAACGTTTGATGAAGAGCGTCCAATGCCAACACACAGCAATCTTAACTAACCCAATCTTCATCTGTTGCTCACATCCCAGAATCTGTGATGAGCCAAGCAGTGAGAAGCAGAGTGAAACACAGGAAGTTTTGCTGTTTCAGAAGTTACCATCTTCAGAAAGATGTCTCATGCAGCCTTGACTTGTCACAAATCCAATTTCTTCAACTGCTCGTATGTCACAAAGAACTGTGGTTATGGGTTAAGGATGACACAGAAAATGCCATCTTCACAACTCCAGTGCATAACAACAGACTTACAAATGACACACTTCATAACAAATAGGTACAGGCAGACCCACGCTATGGACACGATTAAATAAAAGGGGTTCCATCCTTAACCACATCAAACTATCTGCCCATAAGCCTTCCAAGGTCAGCTTGGAACAGAAAGATCACAGCTGAGATACGTAAATCCCGTGGCATCAGCCTCTTCTGAGATGGCATCTACGCTGATTAGCTTTTGTGGCTTTGCTATGGTGGAAAAACTTTCCAGCACAGTAAGCTTTTGAGAGAGAGAGAAAGACAGTTAGCAAGTCCTGGGAAGCTCTCCTCAAAGGCTTCCACTACGCAGCCTTCCTTGGGAGGCAGGAGCCGATAAAGAGCAACAAGAGGACGGCGAAAGCCAGCATTCCTGCTTCACCATTCTGCCCTTCTGTGTCTAATTAACTGCCTCACAGGCGCAGGGGCTCATGCCTGTAATCCCAGCACTTTGGGAGGCCAAGGGGCGGGTCACTTGAGGTCAGGAGTTTGCGACCAGCCTGGCCAACATGGTGAAACCCCGTCTCTACTAAAACTATGAAAATTAGCCAGGCATGGTCATATGTGCCTGTAATCCCAGCTACTCAGGAGGCTGAGGCAGGAGAATTGCTAGAACCCAGGAGGCGGAGATAGCAGTGACCTGAGGTTATGCCACTGTACTCCAGCCTGAGTGACAGAGTGAAGACTCAGTCTCAAAAACAAAAAAAAAGTTACCTGCCTTCCTTTCCTGCCTCCCACTGTGGCCCATAGGAAGCGTGCTAGCCTGCCAAACAATTCCGGAGCTAATTCCTGTTTATCTTCAGGCACTCTCTAAGATAGGCATTCTAAGACATCGTTGCCAACCACATCCTTCCCAAGGTGGCTAGGGCTATAAAGCCAATCCTTCTCTCTCTCTCTCTCTCTGAAATCATAAATACCCTCAGCTTCTAGAACAGAGTCTAACTAAACATTTTTAGTAGTATCATTACTTTTGAATAACATCACCATCAAAGCAAGATTCAGTGTCTAGCACAGAGACTTTACACTTCCTAAAAAAGAAACTAAGTAGTGACTTCCTAGCATCAGAGGAACTCAAAATAATCAGAACCTATTTCTAAATTATAATTAATAACATGAGAGTTTATACAAATAGTATTCTTTAGCTATATCTTTTTCCAGATCTATTGCAACAGAAAAGGATACAATGATATTCCAAGGACCAAGTCTCAACCAATTTGGCCAAAAGCCTTTATAAAGAGCAAAAAACCCTTCATTCTTCCATGTCTGTTAAAAGAAAAAAAAAGTTAACTTCCAACTTTCCAATTATGCCAAATGCATTAATAATTAGTGGCCAGGCCGGGCACAGTGGCTTTCGCCTGTAATCCCAGCACTTTGGGAGGCCAAGGCAGGCGGATCATGAGGTCAGGAGATGGAGACCATCCTGGCTAACACAGTGAAACCCTGTCTCTACTAAAAATACAAAAACAAATTAGCCAGGCGTGGTGGCGGGTGCCTATAGTCCCAGCTACTTGGGAGGCTGAGGCAGGAGAATGGCGTGAACCCTGGAGGTGGAGCTTGCAGTGAGCCAAGATCACGCCACTGCACTCCAGCCTGGGCGACAGAGCGAGACTCCGTCTCAAAAATAATAAATAATAATAATAATAATTAGTGGCCAGACTGATTTATTTTTCTTTAAAATAAAATCTTGTTTGGAAGGACTGCCTATGAAATCTTTGCTCTTTAGAGGCTTCTGTGTGGGTGGAAGACTAAGGCTCCATGCCCAACAACCCCAAAAAGGATTGAATGAACTCCACACAAAAGAGATAAACAGTGTTGAATGAGTAACAAATGAGATTTAATTCCAATTAGGGTCTTTTGCTTCCGTGTCATGGGGGCTCCTGAACAGGTTAGAAATGAAGCAAAAGTGGTAGCGATATCATTCAGAGTACCACGATCTCCCAAATTG
>NW_012111031.1:6814013-6817912 GCF_000951035.1 Colobus angolensis palliatus
TTCACCGTATTAGCCAGGATGGTCTCGATCTCCTGACCTTGTGATCCGCCTGTCTCGGCCTCCCAAAGTGCTGGGATTACAGGCTTGAGCCACCGCGCCCGGCCGTATCTTTGCTTTATTAAGGCAACACCTGAAGGGTAAAATGTGCTGGTGTCATGTCGGAAAACAGGAACCACAAAAATGGCCCCTGTAGCCATAAAGAAGAAATCACCTTCCTTGCAGCAACACGGATGGAGCTGCAGGCCATTCTCCTGAGCAAACTAACGCAGAAAAAGAAAATCAAAAACCGCATGTTCTCACTTTTAAGTGGGAGCTAAACAATAGGTACATACGGACATAAAGATAGAAATAACAGACACTGGGGACTCCTAAAGGGGAGGCTAGAGTTGAAAAATTATCTATCTGGTGTACTGTTCACTATTTGGGTAATGGGTACATTAGAAGCCCAATCTCTACCACTATGCATGTGCCCATGTAACAAACATGGACATGTATCCCCTGAATCTAAAATACATTGAAACTTGAAAATAAATAAATAAATACCACCTAAAAACAAAAAAAGTGGCTCCTAATCTGACTACTGGCAATCTAGTGGGGGAGACAGTTGAAAACTTTCACCCACTCATAAAACAGTAGTTTAAACTGAGAATTAATTAAAGTAAGATTGATGTGTCCCTTTAAGAAGAGATGTCTGAATGAGGGATATTCATACTAGTTTGACCCAAAAGGAAGAAAGTATATTTTGGAAGGAGACCCAGTTCTTCTATAATCACAGGAAATATTATTATTTTCTCACCTTTCACAGGAGAATGGAGCTATAAAGAAAACAACATTGTATTTACAAATGTTGAGCACAGTATGGCAAAAATGGTCTCCTATATGTACATCTCAGGGCTTTAAAGCATCATTCATCTTAGTTTTAGTAGCTCTCATAATTCAATTACTTCTTAGATCAAAAAAGATATATAATTCACAACCCTGCAGAGACAGACATTTGCTCTTACCTGTAACAAGCAATCCAGGGTTCCTGTGTAGCCAGAGCTTCTGCCATCTCGAAGGACTCTCTGATTCATCATACGTGTCCTCACGACATCAACAGGGTTTGAGGCCAGGGCCCCTGCCAGACCACAGGTGAAGCTTGAGCTGTAAAGACACCATTGGAAAAAAAAAAGTTAACCACCACTGAGCTACAACCACCATCAAAGGCAGAAAACAGCTTCTGCCCAAACGATAGGGTTTTCTTGTTTGTGGTTTTTGTGTTTTGTTTGTTTTTGAGACAAAGTCATGCTCTGTTGCCCAGGCTGGAGTGCAATGGTGTGACCTTGGCTCACTGCAACCTCTGCCTCCCAAGTTCAGGCGATTCTCCTGTCTCAGCCTCCCAAGTAGCTGGATTTCAGGTACACTCTACCACACCCAGCTAATTTTTTTCGTATTTTTAGTAGAGATGGGGTTTCGCCATGTTGGCCAGGCTGATCTCGGACTCCTGATCTCAAGTGATCTGCCCACCTCAGTCTCCCAAAGTGCTCAGATTACAGGCATAAGCCACCATGCCCAGCCCCAAAACTATGTTAAACTAACATATATCAACATGAAACATATCAAGAAGGGCCATATCTAGAGAGCTTGATAAACTGCTTAAATATTAGCACCGATTATACTAGCTGATAAATCCCAGCCACAGCTAAGAATACCTGACATTCTAGAATGTCAAAGGATCGTAAAACATAAAGGAAATCCTCCAAGCATGATCTTTTCCATCTATTTACCTGTAAGTGGACATCAGAGTAATTCTAGCCATATCATAATTATATTGTTTCCTAGAGATCAAAGAAAAAGATCTCCCTACTATAATGCCCCTCAAAGGTCTTAGGTTCTGCTATATTTTCAGTCCCACAAGACTACTACGGACCATACTTTATATCAATTAATTCAGAGCAAGGTTTCTCAGCCTCAGCACTAGCTAGATCCCTGGCCTCTCCCCACTAGATGTCAGTAGTATTCCCCTTGGTTGTGACAATCAGAATAGTCTCCACACATTGCCCACCAATGGATTATATATGATTTTATATATATATATGTATGTATGATAATATATATGTATGATATAGCCATACAATGTGATAATCTGCAGCTATTAAAAATAAACAAAGAGCAGGCCTGCAATGGCTGACACCTGTAATCCCAGCACTTTGGGAGGGTGAGGCAGGTGGGTCACTTAAGTCTAGGAGTTCAAGACCAGCCTGGGTGACATGGCAAAACCTCAGCACTATAAAAAATACAAAAATTAGCCAGGTGTGGTGGCTTGCACCTGCAGTCCCAGCTACTTGGAAGGCTGAGGCAGGAGGATCACTTGAGCCCAGGAGGTAGAGGCCGCAGTGAGCCGAGATCGCACCACTGCACTCCAGCCCGGGTAACACAGTGACACCCTGTCTCAAATAAATAAATAAAGTCTGTAAGTACTGACATGAAGTCTGTAAGCACTCAAAGATACTTGAAATATGTTGTCAAATCATATTTTATTTTAGAGACAGGGTCTTTCTCTGTTGCCCAGGCTAGAGCTCAGTGGCCCAATCAAGGCTCACTGCAGCCTCAACTTCCTGAGCTCAAGCAATCCTCCTGTCTCAGTCTCCCATGTTGCTGGGACCATAGCCATGCACCACTATGCCCAGCTAAGTTTTTAATTTTTTGTAGAAATGGGGCCTCATTTTGTTGCCCAAGCTGGTCTTGAATTCCTAGGCTCTACTGATCCTCCTGCCTTGGACTCCCAAAGTCCTGGGATTACAAGTGTGAACTACTGTGCTCAACCTGTTGTTAAATTTTAAAAAGCAAATAAAAGAATGGAAAACATGATCTTATCTGTGTAATAAAGTTCATATAATACACTTTTGTAGACAATATTTGCATACACATAGAAAACGCCTGGAAGATACTTATCAAACTGTTAACAATAGCTGCCTATGTAGAGGAATAAGGACTTTTACTTGGTCCTGCTTCACTTCTGCACTGCAACTTTTCAAATATGAGAATATAATACTTTTATAATAAACTTGCTTTAGAATTTCTATAAATTTGTGCCAAATTTCCACCCTAAACTCATGCATACCTAAAAGATTAATTTTTTAAAAATCCATAAACATACAGGAAGTGAGTATACACAGTGTCTCCCATCAGGCCCGAGAGAATAAGATGCTTCTTGGTGATGTCATAGACCGGCAGCTCCACACCAACAACAATAGCAGCCCTCTGCGCGGTAAGGGACACACCCTGGGTAAAAACGTTAACAATAAAAGTGATTCTGATTTGCCTCTGTAGAACAAGCCTTGCAAATGTGGAAAGGTTCTTCGAATCCATAAACTATGACCAATTTTTATCTTTTCCTCTGGGGAGGTAGAAATGTAGAGTGACAGAGTGGAAAAGATCACAGGGCAAGAACTCAAAAACTCTGAAGTCTAATTCTGATGCTGGCATTAACTATATGACCTTGGGCCAGACTTTGGCCAGGACAAGTCACCTCTCAGAGCCTCCGGTTTCCTTGTATGAACAGAGAGATCGCACTGGATGATCTTTAGGGGCTATTCTATGAACTGACAAGTCATTAGAATACTAGGAAATAACACTCTACACTGCATGTATGCCTAATAACAGACTTCAGTTACAAGCCATGAAATCATATGGCTCAAAACACCCAATGGAACTGTAAGCTAAACTACTTCTCCAAAAGAATTAAAAAAAAAAAAAAAGAGCAAACGACCAAACAACAACAAAAAAAGTGCTTATCCTTCACACAACAACTTATTCATAAATTATTCAAAAGGAACTTTAAAAATCCTGACATAGGCCAGGTGCGGTGGCTCACAACTGTAATCCCAGCACTTTGGAAGGCCAAGGCAGGCGGATCA
>NW_012111031.1:6818156-6819910 GCF_000951035.1 Colobus angolensis palliatus
GACATATTCCTTATATTCCCATTTTATAGATAGGGAAATAAAGAAAGATATTTTCATGGGCAGAAGATGCCACTCTTCTTCCCTTACTCCATTACGACACTTGGATTAAAATTAAGTGATAGAAACAGAACAAATAAATTCAAAAAAGGAAAAAAGAACTAAATAAATCAGTTGGATCCATCCTTCCAGCTTACCTTCCACAGCCCTCTTGTCCCCTCTTGCTGGTAAATGTTTATGAAGTTGCCTATCATTCCTCCTTGAATGGTGCTGCTTTGCGCTTGCATCCGAATCTAGAGATTATTTTAAAGACCAACATCAGAAAGAAACTACCACAATCCCAGCCCCAACCAATGGATACCTCTGACAGTCAGTCAGTCAGTCAGTTGCTAAATAACCATTAGCAGAGAAGAAACTGTCATATAAATACTGCTATGATGCTACCTTAAAATGACTAAAAATTTATTCTTGGGAACTCTGAGATCTCCAAAAAGCATCTAGGAGAGTCCCGAGTCCCACGTACAGCAGTTCATTAGTTTCAAAAAAGAAACTGATTTTGTGAAAAACGTCTTTCTAGAAGGATAGAAAACAGCATACTTCCCTACTACTATATAGGTGAGAGAAAAGTTAATTACAAAGGTTTAATAAAATTAATGAGTTACCCAGTGTACTTGGCAGCACTACGCACAGACAAACATAGTTCTTAAATTAGCTGCTCCAAGCCACTACAGTCTCCAATCAGCTGAACCAAAGGTATGCAGGCGAGCTGGCCAAGCGAGAGCCACATGATACCTGTCACACTCTGTCACACTTTAATTAGTGGAATCCACATGACCAAGATTCCAACATAAACATAATGTTTGATGTAGCTCTTTGCATTTTTAGGAATGAAAACAGATTTTTTAATAAAAAATGTATACCTTATTCTTGTTTAGAGAGCAAATACATTACCACTAACTTCTAAAGGAACTGTTAAGGCCACACTAATGTGGGAAAATAAACCAAGATACAGGAACTACCTTCCCAGAAGGCCTAAGATATAATTAAGAAATTAATAAGAGGGTGAATATTTTTCTCCAGCTCTCTTACCCCAACACTGGTAAACTTATGGCAAAGGTATCTTGCGTTTCTTCCTTACCCATGCGGTCCCTTTGCTACAATGCATGTATAACTGTAGTGTACCGAGAACACTGCAGATGGCTGTAATGCTCGTCAGAATCCCCTATGAGATTGAAGGCTCTCTGAGGGCAGGGTCCTTGTCTTACTCATTTTTGGATTCTAACCATGGCGTATACCAACTGGTACAAGATAGAAGCATAGAATACTAGTTAAATAGTGGGGCAGAAAAAGAAAAGAGGGGAGGTAGGAAAGGAATACTCAGTAGGAGTTCAAAAATAAGTCATACTGAATTTTTATTTTATTTCATTAGTTACTTCCTTGCCCAAAAGGAATTAAGAAGTTATAATATCCCTAGTATTTTCAATAAGGTCACCTAATGTGTTATGTAATCTAATTGTAGTAATTAAATTTTTTCATCTGTATTTCCTGAATTAAATTTAACAAAGAAGATGCAGGCGGGGCATGGTGGCTCACGCCTGTAATCCCAGCACTTTGGGAGGCTAAGGCGGGTGGATCACAAGGTCAGGAGTTCAAGACCAGCCTGGCCAAGATGGTGAAACCCCATCTCTACTAAAAATACAAAAATTAGCTGGGCACGGTAGCAGGCGCCTGTAATGCCAGCTACTCAGGAGGCTGAG
>NW_012111031.1:6824145-6824476 GCF_000951035.1 Colobus angolensis palliatus
TAAATTCAGACCATTGTAATTCAGATGAGCTATGTCTGTTAGGACAGTAATTCCTATGAGATAACATGACGACTTATTTGGCACAGAAAGTTTTTAAAACACATCGTATGTATTTAGTTTGAAATATCCTGAAGTATTTCCAAAGCATCTTAGTTCTTATTCGCCACTCTCACATAATAGTGTCTGGTACTCAACCCATTGTGAAAAGAGATGAAGATAGGCAGTTCTATGGATTCAAACAAAGCCACAGAACCAAAAAGCCGCAGAGTATTAGCATTCAGTGTTGTTAATATTAAGAAATGTATTCACTGCTTTCCTGAAAAATAGATGA
>NW_012111031.1:6825251-6825651 GCF_000951035.1 Colobus angolensis palliatus
GAGTATTAGCATTCAGTGTTGTTAATATTAAGAAATGTATTCACTGCTTTCCTGAAAAATAGATGATAATTCATATGATTTTAGCAAATTTTAAGTTGGATGGAATGGTCACAACACATCCCCTGGTCTAGGCATTTTGGAGACGGGGACAACTAATTAAAATGGTTGCAGAGACGGTTCCTTTTCATTATTTCTCCCCTCGATTGTGCTGATAACCAACTTGCTTTCAGCACAATTAACTAAGACTTCACACCCGGAGTTCTTGTAGCAGTAGGAAAGTCATAAATAAGCTGAAGAAAACCTGCTCCAGAACCACTTGAATAGAAAGACAAACAACCCACCTCCTGTCCACAGCAGGAAAACGGATTCCCCACTCACCTTCTGGGCGTTCAACGAACAG
>NW_012111031.1:6827231-6829237 GCF_000951035.1 Colobus angolensis palliatus
ACACAGGTGGGTCCAGATAAATCTGTGCAAATTATTAGCTCACTAAGTGAAAGTCTGGCCCCTCATATTTATTCTCAATGAAAATGTAAGTGAAGAAGTTCAAGACAGAATCAGGAAAAACAAGCCAACTTTCCTCCATCCAATATGCCTGTCCTATTATCCTCTCCAAACCACAACCACAGTGTGGCATCGACACTCCCCAGCTCTCTTTCTGCAATTCCCCAATTCCTTCTTGAATTGCAATCAGGGTTTCTGCTGCCCTCACCCTCAAAACTCCCCTCATCAAGGTGACCAACTGACACTTTTGTTGCTAAGTTAAAATGGGGCTTTTCAAGTAGGATCTTGTATAGGCTCTTTGCAGTGTGTGCCACGGTTTACCCTTTGTCCTACTTGTGGCTGTCTCCTCCCTGTTCTGCTGTAGCATTACCCCCTCCCACCTCTTTTCTTTTCTCTACAGCATCCTACCTGTGTCTGCTCGGGTTCCCCAGAATTCTATCCTATGCTTCTTCTCTCCTTACTGCACATGCTCCCTGTGTGAGCTCATCAACTCCCAAGGCTTCAACTACCATCTAAAGACTGGCCGGGCATGGTGGTTCATGCCTGTAATCCCAGCACTTTGGGAAGCCAAGGCAGGCAGTTCACTTCAGCTCAGGAGTCTGAGACCAGCCTGGGCAACATGGCAAAATCCCATCTCTATAAAAAATATAAAAGTAGCACCAGACACGGTAGCTCACACCTGTAATCCCAGCATTTTGGGAGGCTGAGACCGGCGGATTACTTAAGGTCAGGAGTTTAAGACCAGACTAGCCAACATGGTAAAACCCCATCTCTACTAAAAATACAAAAAATTGGCCGGTTGTCATAGCTGGTGCCTGTAATCCCAGCTACTCAGGAGGCTGAGGCAGGAGAATTGCTTGAACCTGGGAGGCAGAGGTTGCAGTGAGCCTGGGCAACCAAGTGAAACTCTGTCTAAAAAAAAAATTGTGTGGTGCGTGTGTGTGTGTGTGTGTGTGTGTGCGCGCGCACAGCTAGGTGCAGTGGCTTGTCGTGCCTATAGTTCCAGCTATGTAGGGGGCTGCAATGAGAGGATCGCTTGAGCCTGGGAGGTAGAGGCTGCTGTAAGCCATTTTGTGCCACTGCACTCCAGCCTGGGGCAACAAAGCAAGATCCTGTCTCAAAATAAATAAATGAAAAATAAAATTAAAGACTGATGACTCCAAATCCAAGCTTCCAACACAGATCCAAAGACATGTTTCCAATCTTCCTAGAGTCTCAATTTAGATGTCCTGTGTATACCTTCAGATAGGGTGCCACACTGAACTGCTTCTCTTCCTTCTCCAAACAATCATCTTTCCTCTTGTGTTTCCTAGACCAGGGCATGGAACCTGCAGCTACACACTGGCAAAAACCACCAAATGAGACATTAGCCTCGGCTCCTCCTTCTCTTCTCCCCACTTCATGTATGGAAGCGTCATATTAGGTCACGTAGTGCTATTAATCCTACACCCTAAATAGTTTTCTAGCCTGTTTTCTTTCTCCTCATCCCCGAAACCAATTCAGATCCTCATCTAGTCTTCCTACATGACAGCCCTGCTTCTAGTGCTGTCTCTTAATTCTTTCTCTCCATGGCAGGCAGGTGATGTTTACAGTGTAAGCTGATCAGGTCCATCCTCCTCCTTCAACCCTTTCAGTGGCTTCTGTTTCCCATACATATAGCAAACTCAAATGCCGACAGGTACCAAGAAAGCAGATGCCAAGAGGGAATGATCCAGGCTGGGTCGAACTGCACACACATATACTATGTGGTTGACAGAGGTTTTGTAAACCAGAGACAGTATCCTTCACCCCAGCTACCACTGTCATAACTGAACAAATGTGGGCCTAATGTTGATTTCTCTCGAGAAGATGGAGTCCCAGATTTTTATGTGCAATTTCTCATTTTTTAATATTGGCTCAGTTAAAAAACAAAAACCTTTGGGGATTGGTGGATCCATGGCAGGGCTATG
>NW_012111031.1:6834642-6836023 GCF_000951035.1 Colobus angolensis palliatus
CTGAGGTCAGGAGTTCGAGACCAACCTGGCCAACATGGTGAAACCCAGTCTCTGCTAAAAATACAAAAATCAGCTGGGCATGGTGGCAGGCACCTGTAACCCCAGCTACTCAGGAGGCTGAGGCAGGAGAATCGCTTAAACCCAGGAAGCAGAGGTTGCAGTGAGCCAAGATCATGCCACTGTACTCCAGACTGGGTGACAGAGTGAGACTCTGTCTCCAAAATAAAACAAAATAAATCTGATAATGCAGATAAATATGTTAAATACTTTACCTAACAAATAGTCCACCCAAATATATAAAACCCATCCTCAGACAGTAACCTTGATTCACGGTGTCAACAGGAAAGCCCAGCAGCACAGACAGCCTAAGCTGGTGAGTGGGTGGTTACCACGGCTCATCCAGCTTACCCCTTGGCCTCAATTCCCCCAGCCCCACAGGGGTAGTATTCTGTCCTCGGACAGCAGTGACTGAGCCCTGGAAGCAGTGATGTGTCCAATCCAGCACAGGGCATTCAACAGCTGCTCAATCGGTGTTTGTTTAATGAATGATTCCAGAGAATAAACAAACAGGGTCTGATGTGGAACCCAACCGATGAGGAAGTCACAAATGGGAACTAGACAATGTGCATCATCAGAAAGAGACTAGATAACTACAGTCCATCTTATCTGGCTCAGGGAACACCCTTGAGCTTCTCAAACCTCTTTACAGCCAAACAGGTTAACAGTGGCAAAGCTGGGGAAAGGACAAGGAAAACAGACGGGCACAATCCAAAAATGATTCATAAAACTTGTGTTTGGGGCTGGGCACGGTGGCTCACGCCTGTGATCCCAGCACTTTGGGAGGCTGAGGCAGGTGGATCTCTTGAGCTTGGGAGTCAAGACCAGCCTGGGCAACATGGCAAAACTCCATCTCTAATAAAAATACGAGAATTAGCCGGGCGTGGTGGTGTACATCTGTAGTCTCCCCTGCTCGGGAGACTCAGGTGGGAGGACTGCTTGAACACGGGAGGCAGAGGCTGGAGTGAGCCGAGATCAGTTGACTGCACTCCAGCCTCAGCAACAGCACCAGACCGTTTTAAAACAAAAAATTTTTAAAAACTTGTGTTTGGTCAACAGGATCAACTTTCTCTCCACTGAACTTTGAACCCTAAACTGCTAATAGCAGCCAAAATGACCATTCTGCCTTAAAAAGCATTATCAAAAGAAAACTTTTTTTTTTTTTTTCCGAGACTGGGTTTCATTCTGTCACCCAGGCTAGAGTGCAGTGGTGCACACGTGGCTCACCGCAGCCTCGACCTCCTGAACTTAAGCAATCCTCCCACCTCTGCCTCCCGAATAGCGGGGACCACAGGCCTGTGCCACCACATCTGTCTAATTTTTT
>NW_012111031.1:6837158-6838521 GCF_000951035.1 Colobus angolensis palliatus
AGAGTCTCACCCTGTCATGAAGACTTGAGTGTAGTGGCACAAACATGGCTCACCGCAGCCTCAACCTCCTGGGCTCACGTGATCCTCCCACCTCCGCTTCCCAAGTAGCTGGGACCACAGGCACACACCACCATGCCCGCCTAATTCTTTTATTTTTTGTAGACTGGTCTTGAACTGCTGGACTCAAGTAATTTTGCAGCCCTGGCCTCCCAAAGTGCTGGGATTAGAGGTGAGAGCCACCACGCCCAGCCACCACAGTCTACTTGTAATCTATATTCTATAAATATCGGCTCACTTCTCTTATTACGTTACCAGCTGTGAGGCAGCTTGGCCTGAGGAAAGAGGTTGACTCTGTGGTCAGAGCCACCCCACACCCTTCCCCGAGAAGTTCCTGCTAACCTGAGTCTCGGTTTTTTCTTCACCAACACCATCGTCACCACAGCAGACAACACAACCAATTAGGGGTACAGCCATACTTTTGTTCACTAAGTTAAATAAATGGCAGGCTGTAGGCCTACGGTGGGGATTAAGCCGTATATATTTTAAAGACACTCACAAATGTTGCCCTCCATCTTTCTTTTCCGTAATAAGACCTTGCTCCCTATGATGCGTACTCTCGTGCCACAGCTCAGGTCCTTCACATTCATGTCACGTCCTGCAGTTGTATGCAATTAGAGCTGGTAAATGTGGCCTCATGCCCGTTAACAGGAGACTCATACGACTAGTACACTTTTGTATATATACTATCAACTATAGCTACTGTTGGTTTAAAACAAAATTTCTAGCTTTTCAGTCATTATTGGCAAGCGATATGCCCAACATGTTTACTTTGCCTGTGTTTAGGAATTTCCCAAGTCTCCTTTTCCCAGGAGAGGGCTACCACAAGTCATCACTGCCCAGAATATCAGTTTCCAACGCTAGGACCCCCCATAGAGCACCCTGAATAAACCTATTAATCATTATTCCTTGTTGATGGATACTAACCAAATTCATAGCAGTTACAAATGAGTACAACAGAAGGTTCTGTAAGAATGAAACATGAAAACCACTATGTTTTTAGGTATTTCAGTACCAAAGAGCAAGCCCTTTTCCAAAAGACTCCTATCAGCTCCCTACTATCCTTGAAAATATTTAATAACTGCACTTAAGTAATTCCTAGCCTTATTAAATTGGTAACTCATATAATAATTAAGACTGTAAGTTAGAGATTGTAAGAACCTATTAATAATAAATCCAATAATTCATTTACCATCCAGTACTAATTTCCTCAACTCATTCTTAGACTTAGCTGATTGCAGATTAAAAAGCAAAACGAAAGCAGGTGTAGTGGCACACATCCGTAGTCCCTGAAATCTGTAGTCTT
>NW_012111031.1:6838976-6840720 GCF_000951035.1 Colobus angolensis palliatus
ACTTTTTCCTCTGTCGGTTTTGATATTAAGTTTTCAGTTGGTTAGGTTAAAATCCAGAGGCTCTCGGTTAATACCAATATGCAAATACTCAACTAGAGCTAAAAAAGGTGATGGAATTGCTGCTTCATAGTTTTGAAACAAATGGGATGAATCACGTGCCCATCCATTCAGAAGTACCACCAATAAAACTTTTCTACAAATTAGTGTCCACTCCTGGATCAGCATCCTATAAGCAAGTACTTCTACTCAATTACGATTTTTTAAATTTAGCTAGTCAGGAGGCAAAACAACTTTTTGGGCTTTCTCTTTTCCTTTCCAAAAGCTAGGACTAGATCTCTAAGCAGTTAATATTACTGGAACTTATCAAGTTAATGGTTGCTGAGTAAAAGAATAATTTGGCTTAAATATGAACCAGAGAGCCGCAGTAGATGGGCAAACATCCAAATAAGGAAAAGGGGGCGGGAGCGGTGGTTCATGTCAGTAATCCCAGCACTTTGGGAGGCCAAGGCGGGCGATCACCTGAGATCAGGAGTTCAAGACCACCTGGCCAACATAGCAAATCCAGTCTGCTAAAAATACAAAACTCAGGCAGGCGTGGTGGCAGGTGCCTGTAATTCTAGCTACTCAGGAGGCGGCGGCAGAAGAATCACTTGAAACTGGGAGGTGGAAGTTGCAGTGAGCCAAGATCTCAACACTGCATTCCAGCCTGGGCAACAAAAGCGAAACTTTGTCTCAAAACACACACACACACACAAATAAGAAAACGGTTCTAGTTAGGACTGGAATAAGTAAGTAGATGTCCACCAAGTTGTACCGGCCACAGCAAGCTGTGACAGGGCTATAGTTATCTTAGGTTGAAATCTCTGTTCAGTAAACTAACCCATTTCTTTGTTTTGGAGCTCTTTCTGCAGGGGAGTCTCGTGAAACACTTCCTTAAATTCCAAACACAGTTGTTTGGAAAAATCCCAAGTCGATCTACAGAAGTCCCAAGGCTGACAAGCCAAGACAGTCAGAGAGATTAATGTGTCCTTAGCAGTCAATAGTGTCTGGGCAGCAACTCGGGGAAGGAATTACAACTTTGCAGAAATTCCAGTGTCGGGCAGTGGTTGTACACTGACTTTACACTCCTCTTACAGCCATGTTCTCTAAGCCACGCTAAAACCCAGTAATTCCTTCCTTCTCCTTTCTGCATTATGAACATACTACTAACACTAGCAGTCATCCCTGAATACCTGCTGTCAGGCATTGCTATACATTTTCCTCACAATCCTATGAAAGAGGTATCATTATCCACCTCTCACAACTGAGCAAACAGCCTCAGAGAAGAAAAGTAACTTTCCCTAGTCAAAGCTACCAAATATTCAAACTAAGGTCTCTCTGAAGGATCACATGACCATTCCTCTAGGTACTACTTTGCAGCCAAACACTATCTTCCAAAGGCTGTTAAAAAAATATTGGTGGGTGGCAGGGCAGGAAATTCCATATATGCAGAATAAATATAGAATTTTGCAGCAGAGGAAACAAAAAATTTTATTTTTAAAAATGTTAGCTGTTGGCTGGGTGTGGTGGCTCACGCCTGTAACCCCAACACTTTGGGAGGTGGAGGAGGGTGGATCACTTGAGGTCAGGAGTTCAAGACCAGCCTGGCCAACATGGTGAAACCCCGTCTCTACTAAAAATAAAAAAATTAGCTCGGCGAGGTGGAGATGCCTATAATCCCAGCTACTCAGGAGACTAAGGCAGG
>NW_012111031.1:6841845-6847951 GCF_000951035.1 Colobus angolensis palliatus
ATCTCTACTAAAAAAATCCAAAAAAGTATCCAGGCATGGTGGTAGGCTACTCTAGTCCCAGCTACTCCGCAGGCTGAGGTGGAAGGGGCACATAATCCCAGGACTTCAAGGCTGCAGTGAGCTATGATCAGGACACTGCACTCTGGCAGCCTGGCTGCCAGAGCAAGACCCTGTCAATAAAGGTTAAAAACAAGTTTTCTGAATGAAAATGTCTATACAAATGAAGAATTTCAAAGGATTCTCCCTACACTTAGGATACATGCTAAGTTACACATCCTGTCTACATTTTCTCTTATATGGTTGCTTAGTGTTTATTTTCACCCACCTGACCTCATGTGCACAGTTGTCAAGGGAGGTAATTAAATATAATACTAGCTACTGGTACTTCTGAACGCTTTCCAAGTTTCTAATATTTATTTATTTAGAGGCAGAATTTCGCTCTTATTGCCCAGGCTGGAGCGCAATAGCATGATCTCGGCTCACCGCAACCTCCGCCTTCTGGGTTCAAGCGATTCTCCTGTCTCAGCCTCCCGAGTAGCTAGAATTACAGAAATCCGTCACCACGCCCGGCTATTTTTGTATTTTTAGTAGAGACAGGGTTTCTCCATGTTAGCCAGGCTGGTCTCAAACTCCTTACCTCAGGTGATCCGCCCGCCTCGGCCTCCCAAAGTGCTGGGATTACAGGCGTGAGCCACTGCTCCCAGCTGTTTCTCTCATTTAATTCCTGGTAAGTTCTTTCAGTTTTACTTGCTGTTTCCTTTTCAGTCTTAAGTCTTAAACTGTAATCGCACAGCCTTTAAAGCTTCTGGGCTCTCATACATTTTTGTTCCTTGCTGGACCGACTGCCCTTTCAATAATGCCTTTCATGAACTTTTCCTATTTCCTAGTCTTTTTAAAGGTGCAGAAGGAAAACTAAGCTCATCACAGACTTCCAAAAAGCGGGGTTTAAAAGAAATCTTCTAAATTATCATCTCGTTTCACGTTAATTAACTGAGTCCGTGGTCACAAAGCTTCGCAACGGCAAAGCCAAAAGCAAAATTCGTGCCTTTCAACTTTCTCACTACCCAAGTAGGACCGCAAGCCGACCGCAGGGCAGTGCCAACACTGTTTTTGCTACTCTTGCGCAGAACAAAAATGCTAATCATTGCAACCGCTTTACATGAAATTGCACCCAGAAAGACTTTAAAACCCAGAGGTACATTAACTTTCCAGCCAATTTCCTCCCAGCCTGGCATGTGCCACGAGCGATTCCGAATGTGGTGTGCCCTCTCCCAGAATGCGAAGCTTGCGGGCGCTCAGGCTGCCGTTTGAATGAACCCACGAGTGGGAGGGACGCACAGGCAGGGTTGCAAGCCCGGGGCACGCGTGCAGACGCAGAGATGCCAGGACGGGATTCGCACTCGGATCTCAATGACCCTGGAACAGGAATCACCCCACGCCAACAGTGATGCACCAGCCCGACCCAAGGAGGGAGCAGCCCGAGAAGCGGAGCCCTGCCCTCCCCCGAACCTCGCGCCCAGCCGAGCGCCGCTCGGCCTGCGAACTGGAGAGCAAACGCAGCCCAGAGCACGCCCGATTGCAAAGGAGGCTCCCAGGAAACCGCAGCCCAACCCTACCCCAGGCCCGGGTTCCGGGAGCCGCAGAGAAGGAGGGGCCGGCGGGAGGAGGCGCGGGCCAGGACTTACTTGGAGGCGGCGGCCCCGCACCTCCTCCAGCCCAGACTCCGTTGCTACAAGAACCGGAGGCCGCTCCAGGAAAGAAGAAAATGCCGCGCGGGCCCAGGAAACTGCGCGCAGCCCCGCCCCGCCCCGCCCGCGCAAACTCGCCGACCTCCTCAGTTCCCATTGGTTTCTGCCAGCACTAGCCACGCCCATGGCACGCCCCTGACCCCCCCAGATAGGGACACGGAGGGGCGGGGCCAGCCCCAAGTCCCTTTCGGGATCTTCCACTGCCGATGCCTGAGGAGGAAGCTGCCCGGGACTCGGTGACGCCTCATGTGGCCTCTGATATCGACTGGGAGGTGGAAGAGAAATTTGGGGAACGCATCGAGAACCCTGGAAAAGCAACCTTCTCAGGGGGTGGTTCTCTGTGCCCGCGTGAACCTTCACAGTTGGATGGAAGTAAATTTGCCCTTATTTTTTTTATACCCCAGCTTTTAGCTTGAAAATGTACAGATTAGCCTAGCCGGACGTGGTGGCGGGCGCTTGTAATCCCAGCTACTCAGGAGGCTGAAACAGGAGAATCGCTGGAACCCGCGAGACGGAGGTTGCAGGAGCCAAGATCGCGCCACTGCACTCCAGCCTGGGCGACAGAGTGATACTCCCTCTCAAAAACAAAAAAAGAAAATGTCCAAACAGACCAAAAAATTAAAAGAACCATACTATATGAGTAGAAACTTTTACATATATAATATATATAATATGCATATATGTAAATAGTTATATATTAATATATAACATTTTTTAATGGTATTGCACTGTTTGTGTTCAAGTACCCCCCTGTATATTTTTGTTTTGTTTTGTTTTGAGACGGAGCCTCGCTCTTGTTGCCCAGGCTGGAGTGCAGTGGCGCCATCTCGGCTCACCGCAACCTCCGCCTCCCAGGTTCAAGTGATTCTCCTGCCTCAGCCTCCCGAGTAGCTGGAGGCGGGTGCCGTAGCTCACGCCTGTAATCCACTTTGGGAGGTCAAGGCGGGCAGATCACCTGAGGTCGGGAGTTCAAGGCTAGCCTGACCAATATGGAGAAACCTCATCTCTACTAAAAATACAAAAATTAGCCAGATGTGTTGATGGCACCTGTAATCACACCTACTCGAGAGGCTGAGGCAGGAGAATCACTTGAACCTGGGAGGTGGAGATTGTGGTGAGCCAAGATCACACCACTGCACTCCAGCCTGGGCGACAGAGCAAGGCTCCATCTCAAAAAAAAAAAAGAATAAAAAATAAATGCATATGTATAAAACTTGCATCTATTGATGCAAAGTGCTACTCCAGGAATCTTTACATTCCTTGGTTCATTCAAGCCAAAGAAATGTTATTTCCATTTTACAGATGATGAAACAGAGTTTTCATGAGATAACTGGCCTGTTACAGAACCAGGGCCCAGGGCCATCTCTCTCATTTCCTTCTTCTGTGTCTCTAGCTCAGGCCCCAGGCTGAGCTGAAACAATCCCTTTTCTGTCCTCCAAATTGGACTCTAGGTGAGTACCTGGATTTTTGCCACGCACTGTTTTGAAATCAATAAAATATGGACCCGTTTGAAGGATCCCCTGAATTCTGGCCATAAAAACAAATACAATCCCCAGCCTGTGGGGGAAAGTCGTTGGAATGCTTGCCTTTCTAGGGCAGGGAAATGAGAACATGACCCTTTCTACCTCTCTCTCACCTCACCAAGTCCTTTCCAGACTCATAACTGTGTGGCACTGCATACTAAGTACTGGATTCTTCCCTTTCCTGTAGAGCTTTTGGACACCCAAACTCTACCAATGCCCTAAGCCCCACCAGCCTGTGCTAATACTCATATAATACTTAGAAATACACAGGAATCGCCAAACTTCAAGTATGAATATCCCTTTGTGGGTTTTTTTGTGCTTTTGTTTTGTTTTGCTTTTCAAGACAGGGTCTCTCTCTGTCACCCAGGCTGGAGTGCAGTGGCCCAGTCACAGCTCACTGCAGCCTCAAACTCCTATACTCAAGCAATCCTCTTGCCTCGGCCTCCCAAAGTGCTGGGAGTACAGGCATGAACCACCATGCCTGGCCAAAGATCTTTTTGAAAGAAAACTGAATTTTTTAAAACTTTGGAGTCCCTGTAAAATAGATGGTAGTATTCTCAGTGTCCATTATGAAAATGCATATTGAATTTGTGGGCCCCCTGCAGTAACCTTGGGTTTCCCCAAGGGTCTTGGCCCATGAATTGGAAACTATTTCTCTAGGGAATAGTAACTTGGTTGCAGCAGCATAACCAGTTTAGAAATAAGAATAACAAAAAAAAGGCCGGGCGCAGTGACTCACACCTATAATTCCAACACTTTGGGAGGCCGAAGCAGGTGGATCACCTGAGGTCAGGAGTACAAGACATGGCAAAACCCCGTCTCCACTAAAAATGCAAAAATTAGCCGGTCATGGTGCTGCCTACCTATAGTCCCAGCTACCTGGGAGGCTGAGGCAGGCGAATTGCTGGAACCTGGGAAGCGGAGGTTGCAGTGAGCTGAGATTGTGCCACTGCACTCCAGCCTTGGCAACAGAGCGAGACTCCATCTCCAAAAAAAAAAAAAAAGAATAACAAAGCAGTAAGGCCAGAAATACATCTATGAACTATTCAGTGCTAGTCCCTGTTGGAAGCAGCTTCTTTTTCGTCTATTCTTTGCCTTCAACTTTCCTCCTATTTGGCTCTTTGTGCATGTTTTTTATCTGACTACAGTTAACACACCCAGGTAGCAATATGGAAATGAAGACCTAGGTTCTACTCAATCCTGGTCACAACTTTATAAGCTCTCTGGCCTTGAGTTAATTAAAGTCCTCAGTTGCAAAATGGAAACAATACCCTCCCTACAGAATGTTAAATGAGGCAACATGTGCAGAAACGTACTTTGTAAAATGTAAGTGCTGTAGAAATTTGAATTCATCTGGCCATGGCACTCACCAGTTTAAAATTCTTCATTGGCTCCCCAGTGTCCTCAAGATTAAAAGTAAGCCCTCAGGCTGGCACACAAGGCCCCTGACCAGTGGTCCTTAGAGCCCTGCAGCCGTAGGAATCCAGCTCCCTATCCACGTCACCCATGTACTTGCCTCTCAATCCTGCATTCTAAAGTCCGGCCATATAGGCACTTCTCAAGTAGCTGGACTTTTATTGCCACTTAGGACTTTTCTTAGCAAACTGTTAAAACAGTAAGATCCACACAGCCAAAAGCCCTCACTACACTCCCTTAGGTGGATGATGCCAATCTCTATGAGGAGCTGGGCAGCAGGAACCATTTTTTACCCACATCCTGGTTTTCATCATCTTGGCAAATGTATGTGCACTATATAGTGGCAATAAAAAACAAATGCTTTGGAATCAACTACAATTTGGTAAATGTTTGTGTAACCACGTTAAACTACAGGAATGGTGCAGATAATATGGACCTGCCTCTTGCCAAGAATGAGTCTAGCAGGTTTTTCTGGATGGGGTTCCCTCGGTGCTTGCAGAATGAAAGGCCTTAGTCAGACCTTTCAGGGGTAGCATTTGGTGGTTGGTGGAAGGAGGAGGTTGTATCTGACTGAGACATCTGGTCACCTCCTCTCCTTGGCAAAATGGAGTAGCAATGAGCCATTGAGTTTCATTTGGTAAAAGGGGAAATGGCACAGCCTGTAACAGCCATTCATAGCAGAAGCAACTGTCATGAGACCTTGAAGAAGACCTCCTGACAGCCTTACCGGACACTCTTGTAACAAGATTCTCTTAATAAAATCAGTACAATGTATACACTTTACCAAATTATCTCACACCTTCATTTTAAAGTCACAAGTATAAAATCAATTGCACATTTTAAATTGAAATTGCAAGGTAATCTGTGAGATTCCCTATGAGGATAATTTCTTTCTTTACTACTACACTTTGCATGAGTAGCAGACACATGCAGATTGTCTTACACTTAATGGTTAGTACTAAAAATATTAGTACTATGGGTTTGATTTAGCTCGTCGTTTCTATATTTAACTCTAAACCTTCCAGAGTTACATGATCATATAACAACAGATTTACCAGCCTAGATGAGCTGGGTAATTGGATGATGAAAAAAAAATCAGGACATTAATGAGATGGTTTATCTTGAAGAGATCTGAGACTGGGACCCAGGACTAGGGAGCTATACTGGGCAGAGTCCTGAAACTGCTACCCCAAAACACGGTGTTTTGACATACTGAACTGAACAAGAGGCCACATCTCTCTAACTTTCCTCCCATCTTCCTGTCTCTCAATCCTCTGTCTCTCCCGAAGCACAGGATGAAGTTGTTCTCTGAAGGTCCTTTGTCTGCCTGAAGTCTGGATCCACCAAAAAAGAAAACAATTACCTCTGGTCCCTTCCTCAAGTTTTCATTAACTGAACTCATTGCAAGAAGAAAGACAA
>NW_012111031.1:6849831-6851166 GCF_000951035.1 Colobus angolensis palliatus
ATCTGCCCACTTCAGCCTCCCAAAGTGCTAGGATTACAGGCATGAGCCACCACACCTGACAGGTGCAAGCTCTTAAAGAATTGACCTCTTTCATGTATGTGTCCCCAAGAAAGCTAATGAAGGATATTCTTCCCCAGAACTAAGGAAGAAACTGAGAAATGGAGTTCAGGAAATAAGAGACCAGCAAAGGAGGATGGGGAAAGGAATTCTCAAGATAACACTGAAAAGAAATTTCAGAACAGCTGGGCACAGAAGACTTGGGAAGATGGCGAAACACAGTTTCTACCAAAACAAACAAACAAAACCCAAAAAACAAAAATTAGCTGGGCATGATGGCACACACCTGTAGTCCTCAGCTAGTCAGGAGGCTGAATTGGGAGGATCACCGGAGCCCAGGAAGGTTGAGGCTGCAGTGAGCCGTATCGTGCCACTGCACCCCTGGGCAACAGAATGAGACCGTGGCCCCCCCCCCAAAAAAAATTCAATCTGAACCTTAACTGGAATTGTTTGTATTATCTTTTTTAGCCCATCATTTGGCTAAATATTTCACTCTCTAACTTTCCGAGTTGCTTTCACATAGGTACTGCCAAAGCAAGCTATCAGATTTAAGTTTATCACAGGCAAAATTTAAAGGGCAAATTGCAACCTCCAAGAGATGAAATGAATGGCTCTTTTCATGAAAAAGAAGTTGGGGAACTGTAAGTGATCTGGGGCACTTCATGCTGAGAGCTTCAAGTATAAAGGGTAGTAAACAGGTGGCTCCCAGGGGTAATTTTAGCCAGAGTATTCTGCAGTGTGGCTTTTCGGAGCGTCAGGGAGGACAGTGCCCCAGCCTGTCACTGCAGAAACGCCCTCGATCATTCAAGTACATTCACAGAATAGCCAAGGAGAGCAAAGTCAGAACTGACACCGGTTTAGGAATTGGAAAATTGAAAGTTGTATGACCCTGTGAGGACTGTGTTCTCAGTTCTTGGAACTTGCCGTAAGAACAGACTGTCATGCTCCATTTTTGCCTCTGATAAAGAGCATACATGAGTTTAGCACAAGGACTCTGAACATAACCATGACATTTCCATCTGGTAATAGTGGAAGGGTCAGGGAAGCTGGCTGAGGCCCGAGGCTGGTGAAAAAAGTCTGAGCTGTTCTGACAGGTCCAAAGCCATTTATGTCCGTGGCTTTCAAACTTGTTAAACTGTAACCCACATTAAGAAATGCATTTTGGCCGGGCGCGGTGGCTCACGCCTGTAATCCCAGCACTTTGGGAGGCTGAGACGGGCGGATCACGAGGTCAGGAGATCGAAACCATCCTGGCTAACACGGTGAAACCCCGTCTCT
>NW_012111031.1:6856121-6856888 GCF_000951035.1 Colobus angolensis palliatus
GAGAGTTGGGAGAGTTCCCCAAGACATTTGGTCAGGAAGATACCTTTTCCTTATGCAAAGTCAAGAAAGGCGTTTAGGTCCATAAACCTATAGCACCTGGGGCCAGTCTGGCAGGCAACGTGGACAGAGTCTTTTCAATACAGGAGACAATATCATCCCCAACACTCATGCACACTTGTTCAAAAACATATCTTTTGGAACCAGGTAAAGGTGATGGTTGCACAACACTGTAAGCACACTAAATGTCACCTAGTTGTACACTTTAAAACCCATAAATGGGCTGGGCACAGTGCCTCACAACTGTAATTCTAACACTTTGGGCGGCCATGGTGAGCGGATCGCTTCGGCTCAGGCATTGGAGACCAACCTGGGCAACACAGCAGAACCGCATCTCGACAAAAAATACAAAAATTAGCCGGGCATGGTGGTACGTGCCTGTAGTCCCAGCTACTCTGGAGGCTGAGGTGGGAGGATCGCTTGAGTCCAGGAGGTCAATACTGCAGTGAGCTGTGATGGCGCCACTGCACTCCAGCCTGAGTGACAGAAGAAGAGCCTATCTCAACAAAAGAAAACAGTTAAATGCTATGCAAATTTCACCTCTCTCTCTCTGTCTCCCTCTCTCTATCTCTCTCTCTTTATATATATATATGCACACACATATATATACACACACACATATATATACATATACATACACATATATATATATTTTTTGGAGACAGAGTCTCACTGTGTTGCCCAGGCTGGAGTGCAATGGCGCGATCTCG
>NW_012111031.1:6857898-6864784 GCF_000951035.1 Colobus angolensis palliatus
TCGCCATCGACGGCAAGCCCTTGGGCTGCGTCTCCTTCAAGTTATTTGCAGACAAGTTTCCAAAGACAGCAGAAAACTTTCACGCTCTGAGCACTAGGGAGAAAGGATTTAGTTATAAGGTCCCTGCTGTCACAGAATTATTCCAGGGTTTATGTGTCAGGATGGTGACTTCTCATGCCGTAATCGCACTGGTGGAAGTCCATTTACAAGGAGAAATTTGATGACGACAACTTCATTCTGAAGCATACAGGTCCTGGCATCTTGTCCATGGCAAATGCTGGATCCAACACAAATGGTTCCCAGTTTTTCATCTGCACTGCCAAGATTGAGTGGTTGGATGGCACGCATGTGGTCTTTGGCAAGGAGAAAGAAGGCATGAATATTGTGAAGACCATGGAGTGCTTTGGATCCAAGAATGGCAAGACCAGCAAGAAGATCACCATTGCTGACTGTGTTTTATCTTAACCACCAGACCATTCCTTCTATAGCTCAGGAGAGCACCCCTCCACCCGGTTTGCTCACAGTATCCTGGAATCTTTGTGCTCTCGCTCAGTTCCCTTTGGGCTCCATGTTTTCCTTGTTCCCTTCCATGCCTAGCTGGATTGCAGAGTTAAGTTGATGATTATGAAATAGAAACTAACAACCAAAAAAAAAAAAAAATGGCTAGTTTGATACAGCTTAGCAGATGGCGTAGAGCCAGGGTCCAAACTAGCCATTGTTTCATTACCTCCTCCAAAGCCCTCGGGGAGCCCATCTCATCCACAATCCCCTCTGAGTGTGATCAACAGTAGTTACACATGACCCATCACCCGGCCACACAGATAGGCCAAGGGAGACATGGATAGAGGCCCAAGGTGGCCTTGAGAGCTCTGCCCTATAGTGGCCCCTCTGCTGGATGGTGAAGGCTGTCCCACAAGAACTCTTGGGACATTTGACATAAGGCACGAGTGAAAATCTGCTGATACAGACAAGAGCAGTAGAGTCAGAGGCAAAACAGCTCCGTCCCTGTCATGGCGGAGCCCCAGACCAGGGATCCCCACAGTTGCCCAGTTCTGAAGAGTCACTTGCCAGGTATTGTGATAGTTCCACCAGAGTTGCTATCAGAGCCACGGGGCTACAAGTACATCCCCGACCACTTCCTGTATGGCCTAATCATGTGGCCTGAGACAACTTCCTATGTCCTTTATTTCCCCACGTAGCCTTAGAATTGGCCTTCATTCATGGAAATAATCTGAGGATATGCCTGCTCCTTGAAACCCTGAAAAATCTAATTTACATCTAAATGCCACAAAAGGAAGCCACTGAAAAGATTCTGGTCACATCTTCCTTCCCTAATGAAGGATTAGTGGGGACTCTCTAGGAGCCATTAGTAGGGCAACTTGTTTCTAATCCTCCTCTGCTGTGCCAGCCTCCACTATGGAAGCTGAAAATGTTAAATACTTCTTTCCCGGCTGGGCGCAGTGGCTCACACCTGTAATCCTAGCACTTTGGAAGGCCGAGGCAGGCCGATCATGAGGTCAGGAGATCGAGACCATACAACATGGTGAAACCCCATCTCTACTGAAAATACAAAAATTAGCTGGGCGTGGTGGCACGTGCCTGTAATCCCAGCTACTCGGGAGGCTGAGGCAGGAGAATCACTTGAACCAGGGAGTCAGAGGTTGCGGTAAGCCAAGATCACACCACTGCACTCCAGCCTTGTGACAGAGCGAGACTCCATCTCAAAAAAAAAAAATTTCTTTCCCAGCCTTTCTTGCAGCTAAACATGGCCAAGTGACAAGTTCTGTCCAACGAGACAAACATGAAACTCTTGGGCAGCGTAAGGGGGAGTGTTTGAGAAAGCCTTTACTTCTGTACAAACAGGACAGGCCCAGGAGCAGTGGTCACTGACACTGCCCCTTCCCCATTCTCATGCCTTGAATACAAACATGGTACCTGCAGCTGTGGCCACAATCTCACTCTCACAAAGTAACAAGCATGTTAACAAAAGGCCCACGTGCTAAGAAAGGCAAGACTGAAAGAGAGAAAGGGTCAGCGTCTTATTGACATTATCAGGCAGCTAAACCAATGCCAGCAACTTTCTACCTCCAGGCTTCTTGTTTCTTGAGAAAAAGACCACTTTAACTGGGTATTATTGCCTATGGTTTTCCTCACTGATAACACTGTATATGTAAAAGTAATAACAAAATGTGCATCATAGGCCGGGCGCGGTGGCTCACCCAGCACTTTGGGAGGCCGAGGCAGGCGGATCACTTCAGGCAAGAAGTTCAAGACCAGCCTGATTATCATGGTGAAACCCCGTCTCTACTAAAAATACAAAACTTAGCCGGGCATGGTGGTGGGTGCCTGTAATCCCAGCTACTCGGGAAGCTGAGACAGGAAAATTGCTTGAACTCGGGAGGCGTTCAAAGACATGGAAGGCATCTGGCCGGGTATGGTGGCTCATGCCTATAATTCCAGCACTTTGGGTCCGAGGCGGGTGGATCATGAGGTCAAGAGTTTGAGACCAGCCTGACCAACATAGTGAAACTCCGTCTCTGCTAAAAATACAAAAATTAGCTGGGTGTGGTGGTGGGCGCTTGTAATCCCAGCTACTCAGGAGGCTGAGGCAGAAGAATCGCTTGAACCCCGGAGGCAGAGGTTGCAGTGAGCTGAGATTGTGCCACTGCACCCCAGCCTGGGCAACAGAGTGAGACTCTGTCTCAAAACAAAACAAAACAAAACAAACAAAACCTACAGGAGACACTTCCTGAGATGGAAGCCTCTGCACTCCAGCCTGGGCTATAGAAAAAAAAAAAAGTATCCTAGATTTATAACTTATTTAAGTAAACCTTTAAGCAAATCACATGTTATTGATTCCACAGCAGGATTCAGTCACTCCGACTATTTCTTGTACAACCTCAAGTGGTTTTATTTGGTGTTCTTTTGTTTTCTGAGACAGAGTCTCACTCTGTTGCCCATGCTGGAGTACAGTGATATGATCTCAGCTCACTGCAACCTCTGCCTCCCGGGTTCAAGCGATTCTCCTGCCTCAGCCTCCTGAATAACTGGGATTACAGGCATGCACAATTACGCCCGGCTAATTTTTGTATTTTCAGTAGAGACGGGGATTCGCCATTTTGGCCAGAATGTTATCGAACCCCTGACCTCAGGTGATCCACCCACCTCGGCCTCACAAAGTGCTGGGATTATAGGCGTGAGCCACCAAGCCCGACTACAAGTTTTAAAATCACTTTGGGTTTTAAGGAGACTCTTGTGAGGGTCTCTGCACACACCAGTGTCCAAGCTCTGCAGACGTGCCAGAAACAGAGTGCTTTCTGTTTGACTGTGCCTGCTCGTACACAGACACTACTCATGTGCATTGTTGTGGATGGCTTCCTGCAGTAAGAGTATAAAGACCTGACTCAAACACACAATTAAGCACACTTTATCACTGCTCGTGTGAAAGGGAGCTACTGCAGAATCAAGGCATGAAATTGTTAGGGGTTGATTTGCGACAATGCGGCTGGCCCTAAAGGACATTATGCTAGGTGAAATGAGTCAGTCACAGAAGGACAAATACTGCATGATGTCGCTTACATGAGGTCTTTAAAATAATCAAACTTAGAGAAGCAGAAAATACAATGGAGGCTGCCAGAGGATGGAGGAAATGGGGAGTTTTTCAATGGGTGTGAAGCTACAGTTACACAAGATGATTAAGATCTAGACATCTGCTGTATAACATAGTGCCTATGGTTAACAGTATACCATGTCATGCACTTAAAAATTTGTTGGCCGGGCGCAGTGGCTCAAGCCTGTAATCCTAGCACTTTGGGAGGCCGAGACGGGCGGATCACGAGGTCAGGAGATCGAGACCATCCTGGCTAACATGGTGAAACCCCGTCTCTACTAAAAAATACAAAAAGAAACTAGCCGGGCGAGGTGGCGGGCGCCTGTAGTCCTGGCTGCTCGGGAGGCTGAGGCAGGAGAATGGCGTAAACCCGGGAGACGGAGCTTGCAGTGAGCTGAGATCCGGCCACTGCACTCCAGAGGTAGAGCGAGACTCCATCTCAAAAAAAAAAAAAAAAAAAAATTTGTTAAGAGGGTAGATTTCATGTTAAGTGTTCTTCCTCGCATACACACACATGAAAAGGCAGAAAAAGGGGCACAACGAAACTTTTGGAGATGATGAACATATTTGTTACCTTGATTGTGGCAATGGTATCACAGGTATATGTGCATTATAACCAAAGTCATCAAATTGTATACACTTAAATATGCACAATTTTTTTTTATATCATTTGTACTTCAATTAAAGCTGTCAAAAAATTAAAGCATTGTAAGTTAAAGAAAAAGAAAAAGAAAAGAAAAGAAAAGGTTGGGCATGGTGGCTCATACCTGTAAACCTGTAAGCCTAGCACTTTGAGGGGCCAAGGCAGGTGGATGGCTTGAGTCCAGGAGTTGGAGACCAGCCTGGGCAACATGGTGAAACCATGTCTCTTTAAAAAAAAACAACAACAACAACAACAACAATTAGCTGGGCATGGTGGCACACACCTGTGGTCTCAGCTACTCAGGATACTGAGGTAGGCGGATCACTTGCCCAGGAGGTTGAGGCTACAGTGAGCTGAGATCACACCACTGTACTCTGCCTGTCTCAAAAATAAAAATAAAAAAAAAAAAGAAAGAAAGAAAGAGAAGAAAGAAGAAAGGAAAGGAAAGGGACCCTGTACAGAATCTAATATGGACATAATGCATCATGTAAAAAAAAATTAGGGGATGGTTGTTAGAGAAATACATAGCCACACACATATTAATTATCTTCCTAAAATGCTTAATGTATTTATGACCTAAAGAGCTGATACTTAGCTAGCCCACATAACAGGAGCTCTAAATAGAATAGACACTCAACCAATGCCGGTTCACTAACAAATTCTTCTGCAGAAGGGCAGCTCTAGAAGCAGATGCATTTCACCCTCGTGCTTGTGTTGGAGCTGATAGCAATGTCCTGCTGGGTTTCTCTCCTCATCACGTCCTTCCCCACAGGTCAAGGCCAGATCTCAGTTGACGATTCGAGTCACAAGGACATGCATTCCTCTCAGAGTGGACAGATGCCAAACTTGCTCTGTGAACACCACACAGGGGTTTTCAATGGCTAGAGGTCTCTATATGACCCGGAACTCCTAGCCTTAATTTTGACTTTCCAATAGTCTAGGAAAAGTTCTACATCCAGAGATGCAAGTACTGACATTACCACCATCACCCTTTCACCTACTTACCTAAAAAGGGATAAATAGACCTTGGCTGGGGCTTATTGATCTAGGCAACAGAGTGCCCTCTGTACTTTGACACTCTGTCTATTTCGCAGATGTAATGCAATGTCCACATAAATAAACAGAATGACTCTTTCCCCAAATATGTTTCCTTTAATCAAAGTTCACTGGAAAACAAAAACTAAGGATGACTTAACAAAGTAGTTTGTATGTGGTGTTCATTGTCCTCTTTCCATTTATACTAAAAAGAAAAGAAGGCTGGGTGCAGCGGCTCACGCTTGTAATCCCAGCACTTTGGGGAGCTGAGGCAGGAAGATCACCAGAGGTCAGAAGTTTGAGACCAGCCTGGCCAACATGGTGAAACCCCGTCTCTACTAAAAATACAGAAATTAGCTGGGTGTAGTGGCGGGCACCTGTAGTCCCAGCTACTCTGGAGGCTGAGGCAGGAGAATCGCTTGAACCCAGGAGGCGGAGGTTGCAGTGAGCCAAGATCGCACCACTGCACTCCAGCCTGGGCTATAGAAAAAAAAAAAAGTATCCTAGATTTATAACTTATTTAAGTAAACCTTTAAGCAAATCACATGTTATTGATTCCACAGCAGGATTCAGTCACTCCGACTATTTCTTGTACAACCTCAAGTGGTTTTATTTGGTGTTCTTTTGTTTTCTGAGACAGAGTCTCACTCTGTTGCCCATGCTGGAGTACAGTGATATGATCTCAGCTCACTGCAACCTCTGCCTCCCGGGTTCAAGCGATTCTCCTGCCTCAGCCTCCTGAATAACTGGGATTACAGGCATGCACAATTACGCCCGGCTAATTTTTGTATTTTCAGTAGAGACGGGGATTCGCCATTTTGGCCAGAATGTTATCGAACCCCTGACCTCAGGTGATCCACCCACCTCGGCCTCACAAAGTGCTGGGATTATAGGCGTGAGCCACCAAGCCCGACTACAAGTTTTAAAATCACTTTGGGTTTTAAGGAGACTCTTGTGAGGGTCTCTGCACACACCAGTGTCCAAGCTCTGCAGACGTGCCAGAAACAGAGTGCTTTCTGTTTGACTGTGCCTGCTCGTACACAGACACTACTCATGTGCATTGTTGTGGATGGCTTCCTGCAGTAAGAGTATAAAGACCTGACTCAAACACACAATTAAGCACACTTTATCACTGCTCGTGTGAAAGGGAGCTACTGCAGAATCAAGGCATGAAATTGTTAGGGGTTGATTTGCGACAATGCGGCTGGCCCTAAAGGACATTATGCTAGGTGAAATGAGTCAGTCACAGAAGGACAAATACTGCATGATGTCGCTTACATGAGGTCTTTAAAATAATCAAACTTAGAGAAGCAGAAAATACAATGGAGGCTGCCAGAGGATGGAGGAAATGGGGAGTTTTTCAATGGGTGTGAAGCTACAGTTACACAAGATGATTAAGATCTAGACATCTGCTGTATAACATAGTGCCTATGGTTAACAGTATACCATGTCATGCACTTAAAAATTTGTTGGCCGGGCGCAGTGGCTCAAGCCTGTAATCCTAGCACTTTGGGAGGCCGAGACGGGCGGATCACGAGGTCAGGAGATCGAGACCATCCTGGCTAACATGGTGAAACCCCGTCTCTACTAAAAAATAC
>NW_012111031.1:6865429-6871779 GCF_000951035.1 Colobus angolensis palliatus
AAAAATTAGCCGGGCATGGTGGTGGGCGCCTGTAGTCCCAGCTACTCGGGAGGCTGAGGCAGGAGAATGGTGTGAACCCAGGAGGCAGAGCTTGCAGTGAGCATAGATTACTCCACTGCACTCCAGCCTGGGCGACAGAGCGAGACTCCATCTCAAAAAAAATAAGAAAGAAAAATTACCTATCAGGAACCATGTTCACTGTTTGAGTACTGGATACATTAAAGCCCAATCCCCACCAGTATGCAGTATGTCCATGTAAGAAACATGCACATGTACCCCCTGAATCTAAAACAAACCAAAAGAAAGAAAGAACCTGGCCGCGCTAGCACTCTGATCTCCAACTTCCAGCCTCCAGAACTGGGAGAAACAAATGTTTGTTGTTTAAGCCACCCAGTCTGTGGTAATTTGCCACAGTAACCTGCACTAAGACAGGACAAACAGGATAAACTCTGAAATGAAGGCTACTGCCTTTTCTTCTGAGAACGAAGTGAAGGGGAAAGGGGGATAAAGAGATGATTTGCAGAGGAAGAAAAAGGCAAATGATAGCATCAGAGACACATTGAAGAGGAGATTACTGAGGATCGTTCCTGGCACACAGTTGGTCAGGAGTTGAGCGATAACATATTTCTGCAAAAGACAAGAAAGCATGGTAGAGATGAGGGTTAGCTCTGTCACCAACAAGCCAGGTGATCCTGGTGAGCCTGGGTGACCTCTACGTTTCCTTCTTCCTTTAAGACGGGGGACTCCCTTCCCACTCGTGCTGAATACCTGATAGGTTCTTCCTGCCTGCCATACAAACAAAATCAACTCATGGAGACCACAGCACTGCAGTAAAGAAAGCATTTAATTTACCTGAGGCCAGCCACACCACGTGGGAGACACATCATCATGCAAATCAATCTTGTCCAAGGCCTGGAGGTTAGGAGTTTTTCAAAGGTAGTTTGGGGAAGGAAGCGGGTGCTTGCTGCTGATTGGTTGGGGGTGCCATCGCAGGGGTGTAGGAAATGGTCCTCCTGTGTGCTGATTTGCTTTGGGTGGGGCCACAGGAGTGGTTGGTGGGTCCAAGTGGAACCATCCTCAGCATTAGACATGCAAAAAACCTGTAAAGGCATCTCAAAAAGCCACTCTTAGGTTCTACAGTAGTGATGTTATCTGCAGGAGGCATTGGGGAAGTTGCATATCTTGTGACTTCCAGAATGATGGGTAGCAGTGGTTTATGTCTACACCTTAGCAGAATTCAGGCTCTTCCTCTGCCTAGCCTGGTGGTCTCTCATAGGTCTTTACATAGGCAGTTGAGTTTTGGGGAAGGTCTATTACCGAGTATCTCCCACAGTTAGCTTGGCCCAGTAAAAACTAAGGCAGCTTGAAGGCTATAGGCAAGAGGGGGATTGGCTAGATCAGATCTCCCCCACTGCTATAATTCTTTCACTGTTATAATTTTTGCAAAGGTGATTTCACTGGCCCTCTCTCCACCACCCTTCTCAAAGCCAAGGTAAGTCCTACTGAGACCCAGGGAACCGAATCCTATCAGGTGCAGTGGTGGCTGGTGTAACCGCCCAGTAGGTTCTCCTTACCCGCTGCTTAGATAACGCTGATTTATTGAGACAGGGGAATTACAATGGAGAAAGAGTTTAATTCACACAGAGCCAGCTGTATGGGAGACCTGAGTTTTATTATTACTCACATCATTCTCCCCGAAAACTCTGGGGTTGGGGTTTTTAAGGATAACTTGGCAGGTAGGGGACAAGGGAGTGGGGAGTCCTGATTGGTCGGGTGGGAGATGAAATCACAGGGAGGGAGTCAAAGCTGTCCTTTTGCACTGAGTCAGCTCCTGGGTGGGGGCCACAAGACCAGATGAGCCCGATTATGGGTCTGGGTGGTGTCAGCTGATGCATGGGAATGAAGGGTCTGCAAAAGAGCTCAAGCCCTGATCTTAGGTTTTACAACAGTGACGTTATTCCTAGAAGCAATTTGGGGAGGTTGAGAATCTTGGAGCCTCAGGATGCATGACTCCTAAAACATAATTGTTTTTTGTTTGTTTGTTTGTTTGTTTGTTTTTTGAGACAGAGTCTCGCTTGTCGCCCAGGCTGGAGTTCAGTGGCGCGATCTCAGCTCGCTGAAAACTTCACCTCTTGGGTTCAAGCGATTCTCCTGCCTCAACCTCCCAAGTAGCTGGGATTACTGGCACCCACCACCACACCTGGCTAATTTTTGTATTTTTAGTAGAGACGGGGTTTCACCATGTTGGCCAGGCTGGTCTCGAACTCTTGACTCAGGTGATCCACCCGCCTTGGCCTCCCAAAGTGCTGGGATTACAGACGTGAGCCACCGCACCTGGCCCTAAACCATAATTTCTAATCTTGTAGCTAATTTGTTAGTCCTACAAAAGTAGACTATTCCCCAGGCAAGAAGGGAGTCTGCTTTGGAAAAGGGCTGTTATCATCTTTGCTTCAAAGTTAAAGTATAAACTAACTTCCTCCCAAAGTTAGTTTGACCAGTAATGAGCAAGGATAGCTTGGAGGTTAGAAGCAAGATGGAGTCGGTTCGGTCAGGTCTCTTTCACTGTCATAATTCCCTCAGTTACAATTTTTGCAAAGGCAGTTCAGTGGGACGAGGTCTATTCACTTGAGTCTCCCACCCCTATAGGACCCTGCAGCTCCTGGTGTCCTGGTTGTAACAGGAAAAGCCATCCCAGCCCAGCAGAGCCACTGACTCCCTCAGTTGGAATCCAGGGTGTCTGGGAGGTGACATCGCTGGTGCAGGTCCCATGGTTGTTGATCTCGACACTGCAGAGGGGCTGGGTTCAAAGCGGCATCATTCCCACTCTGCTCCCAGCTTTTCATTACGTGCCACAAGCTTGTCCCTGACCTTTATCCTGCATGTCATGCCAGGTTTCCGCATAACAGACCTTTTCTGACAAGACAGTGAAAGCAATTGACCTTATTTTGGAGAGCTCAGAGCTGCTCTGTTAAAAATTAAACCTCTTAACAATTCCCTTTCATTTCATCTCTTAAAAGGCTCCTGGTCCAGCAGATCCGTTGGGAAGAAAAAATTCAAATTATTTGCATACAGTCCCATAAATTCATCTTGGATTTTTCATACTGTCATTTCCCACTTTCTTCCTTTAACCTGTTATTGAAGGCCCAGCTGTGAAAGGAAAACAAATCTCAAGACCCTCAAATCACTAAGCCAAAGGAAAAAGTTAAGTTGTGAACTGCTTAGGGCAAACCTGCCTCCCATTCTATTTCGAAAAAATATTAGCTACTAAGATAAATTCCTGTGGACAAAGGACAGACAGAACTCAAAGTCATCCCTCTGCTTACTGATATAAATGCATATCTGATCGCTTCCTTTGGAAAGGTTCATCAGAAACTCAAAAGAATGCAACCATTTGTCTCTTATCTACCTATGACCTGGAAGCCCGCTTCCCGATTCGAGTTGTCTCGCCTTTCAGGACTGAACCAATGTACATCTTACATATATTGGCTGATGTCTCATGTCTCCCTAAAATATATAAAACCAAGCTATGCCCACCTCAGGCACATGTCAGGACCTCCTGAGGCTGTGACACAGACACGTCCCTTACGTTGGCACTTTATAAATTGACTGAGAAACCAGTATCTCAGATATTTGGAGTTCACACAGTCAAACTTCCCACCCTCTAGAAAGGCTCAACAGGCCGGGCGCAGTGGCTCACACCTGTAATCCCAGCACTTTGGGAGGCCGAGGCGGGCAGATCACGAGGTCAGGAGATTGAGATCATCCTGGCTAACACGGTGAAATTCCATCTCTACTAAAAAATACAAAAAATTAGCTGGACATGGTGGCGGGTGCCTATAGTCCCAGCTACTTGGGAGACTGAGGCAGGAGAATGGTGTGAACCCAGGAGGTGGAGCTTGCAGTGAGCCGAGATCGTGTCTCTGCACTCCAGCCTGGGCAACAGAGCAAGACTCCGTCTCAAAAAAAAAAAAAAAAAAAAAGAAAGGCTCAACAAAATTGTTTGTTCACCAAGAAACCTAGGGCTTAGATGCCTAGAACCAAGTATGTTATGAATGAATAAATCTAACTCCATAAAAGGTTTTGTTGATGCTATTATTCAGTAATTAATATTGGCAATCAACCTATCTTGGTACATCTCTTGTATTATTTAACTTTAATAAGTTTATATCTCATATCTCAAATCTAGTATTGATATCATGTCTTGATGCTTCTCTTTCACATCAGTGAGCACAATATTTTTATTTTTATTTTATTTTTGAGATAGGGTCTTGCTGTGTTGCCAAGGCTGGAGTGCAGTGACACAATCATGGCTCACTGCAGCCTCAACCGCCAGGCTCAAGCAATTCTCCCACCTCAGCCTCCCAAGTAGCTGGGACCACAGGTGGGCACCACCACAACAGGCTAATTTTTCTCTTATTATTTGTGCAGATGAGGTCTTGCTATGTTGCCGAGGCTGGTCTCTTAACTCCTGGGCAAAAGTGGTCTTCCCACCTCAAAATGCTGAGGTTACATGCATGAGACACCCTGCTCGCCCTGAGCACAATATTTTTATTTTTATTTTATTTTTGAGATAGGGTCTTGCTGTGTTGCCAAGGCTGGAGTGCAGTGACACAATCATGGCTCACTGCAGCCTCAACCGCCAGGCTCAAGCAATTCTCCCACCTCAGCCTCCCAAGTAGCTGGGACCACAGGTGGGCACCACCACAACAGGCTAATTTTTCTCTTATTATTTGTGCAGATGAGGTCTTGCTATGTTGCCGAGGCTGGTCTCTTAACTCCTGGGCAAAAGTGGTCTTCCCACCTCAAAATGCTGAGGTTACATGCATGAGACACCCTGCTCGCCCTGAGCACAATATTTTGTACATAATTGTAGTCCAATAATACTCGTTGTCTGAGAAAGACTCTAGAATTTTGCCAAAGAGCTTCCTTTTCCTCAACTCCCTCCAGACTCATCCTGACCTTGCATCTGTTCCTCCTCTGACCTTTAACACTACCCTCCAGTAACATTTCTCAGCTCCAGAAAAACCCGGAACAGTCAAGAGAAAACAGCAAGACTCCAGGAGGGCAATGGAATGGAATTAAGATTCCCTGGGAAAGCACTCCAGATGACTGAAGAAAATACCTTGAGAATAATTCTTCCAAACTTAAAAAGTCCCAAGGCCAAATAGCTACTTCGTACAGTAAACTGAATCATGAGTCACTATTCATTGGGAGGTGACCCTGGCGTAAGTAGTTAGAGCTGACAGAGGCAATAAAATGCAAATGCCACTGTGGAATTCAGCTTGTGAGGATTTTTTTTAAACGTTTCCAGGGACTTAGTAGAAAACAGAGAGATCTACAATTCTAAGGTTTAACACCAAGAATTACACTACACCAAGTAAAATGTGACCTCAAGGAGGATTTTACAGGACAGCTTGGATGGACATACATGTCTTTTCTTATGTGTTGCTTTTGCTGATCACTCAAAATTAACCTTGGTAAGGGTCCAATTTTTCTAACTTCTGAACTAGTTAGTCTGGTTGCCAAAAGTTTGGTTCTCTCCTGGAAGCCTGGGTATTTGGTAAAAAAGAAAAAAGAAAAAAAAAAAAGGTTGGTTCACTGATAAAGCTATTCATATTGTTATTAATTATAAAATTACACATACTCAATTGAAAATGTACTTCAGGGCTGGGCATTGTGGCTCACGCTTGAAATCCCACCACTTTGGGAGGCCGAGGCGAGTGGATCACTTGAGCCCAGGAGTTCAAGACCAGCCTGGGCAACATATTGAGATTCTGTCTCTTTTACGTAGTACAAATTTTTAAAAATAAAAAAATGTACCTCAGCAATTAATTCTTGGGCCCGCAGCACATATATTAATGTCTGCGTGCTATGTATGTTACCTACGGTAAACCAAAAGTATCTGAGACAGGTCTCAATTTGGAAGCTTATTTTGCCAAGGTTAAGAACATTCCTGGAAGAAATAAACAAGGAATCACAGAAACAGTCTCTGGTATGTGTCTTTCTTCAGAGATGATTTTGAGGGCTTCAAATATTTACAGGGGGAGAGTGCGCTGGAGTGAAAAGAGGGAGGTTATAGTCACATTACTGAATCCACATGTTGCAAGAGGGAAGGAGCAGGTAGGGGAATTGTCAATTACATATTTACCTGGCATCAGTAAATCAACATTTTAAAGAAGATAAAGGGAACATAGAGTAGCTACCTGTGGAGATATTTAACCCTTTATCTGTAGCTGTCTCTTAGGAACAAAAGAAAAGGCAGCGTCTTTTTGTTGTTGTTTTGTTTTGTTTTGTTTTTTCGAGACAGAATCTTGCTCTGTCACCCAGGCTGGAGTGCAGTGGCACCATCT
>NW_012111031.1:6872124-6873236 GCF_000951035.1 Colobus angolensis palliatus
AAATTTTGAGACAGGGTCTCACTCTGTTGCCCAGGTTGGAGTGCAGTGGCATGATCTCGGCTCACAGGTGTACACCACCACACCCAGCTAATTTTTGTATTTTTTTAGTAGAAATGGATTTTCCCCATGTTGCCCAGGCTGGTCTTGAACTCCTGGGCTCAAGTGATCCGCCTACCTCAGCCTCCCAAAGTGCTGAGATTAAAGGATGAGCCACCGCGCCTGGCCTAAAAGGCAGCTTCTTGCATTACTCAGCTTTCGGCTTAATTTTTTTCTTTTGGCATAGTGAGTTGGGGTCCCAAGTGTTTCCTTTCTTTTCACAATACTTTATTCTGTTTTATCCTTGTAACAAACCATGGAAGATAGGAATTATTACCCCCATTTTCCAGACACGGAAATTGAGGCTCAGGATGTAGATTTAACAAGCACCCTAATGATGAATCAATAATCTGTGTAGCTTTGCTTATTGGGAAAGGATGCTCTGAGCAGCAAATGCAAGTTTCCCATCTATTCTATATTATTCATTGAATATAAAGAAAGCAGTATTCTGGGCCGGGCACAGTGGCTCACGCCTGTAATCCCAGCACTTTGGGAGGTTGAGGCAGGTTGATCATGAGGTCAGGAGTTCAAAACCAGCCTGACCAATATGGTGAAACCCCATCTCTACTAAAAATACAAAAATTAGCCAGGCATGGTGGTGTGTGACTGTAGTTCCAGTTACTAGGGAGGCTGAGACAGGAGAATTGCTTGAACCCGGGAGGCGGAGGTTGCAGTGAGCTGAGATTGTACCACTGCAGTACAGCCTGGGCTACAGAGTGAGACTCTGTTTCTGGAAAGGAAGGAAGGAAGGAAGGAAGGAAGGAAGGAGAGAGAGAGAAAGAAAGGAAAGAAAGAAAGGAAAGAAAGGAAGGAAGGAAGGAAGGAAGGAGAGAGAGAGAAAGAAAGGAAAGAAAGAAAGGAAAGAAAGGAAGGAAGGAAGGAAGGAAGGAGAGAGAAAGAAAGGAAAGAAAGAAAGAAAGGAAGGAAGGAAGGAAGGAAGAAAGAAAGAAAGGAAGAAAGGAAGAAAAGAAAGAAAGAAAAAGAATTCTGAATTTTATATATCAGATTCTTGTAAG
>NW_012111031.1:6874045-6876277 GCF_000951035.1 Colobus angolensis palliatus
TTGTCTCAAAAAAAAAAAAAAGAAAAAAAGAAAAAGATTTGTTTGGCTCATAGTTCTTCAGGCTATACAAGCAGAGATCCCTCATCTGCTTCTGGTAAGAACCTCAGGAACTTTACAATTTATGATCAGGGCAGAACGCAAAGGGAGAGCAGGCAATGGGACCTGGCAAGAGTGGGAGCAAGAGAGCAAGGTGGGAGGTGCCAGACACTCTTTCTTTCTTTCCTTCCTTCCTTCCTTCCTTCCTTCCTTCCTTTCCTTCCTTCCTTCATTCTTTCTTTTTATTTATTTTATTTTTTTTCTGAGATGGAGTGTCACTCTGTCACCAGGCTGGAGTGCAGTGGCACAATCTAGGTTCACTGCAAGCTCCGCCTCCCGGGTTTTTAAGCCCTTCCCCTGCCTCAGCCTCCCGAGTAGCTGGGACTACAGGTGCCACCACGCCCAACTAAAACACTCAGATCTCCCATGAACTCACTCATCATCACCAAGGGGATGGTGCTAAGCCATTCCTGAGGGATCCACCCCCATGAACCAACACCTCCCATCAGGTCCCACCTCCAACACTGGGGATTACATTTCAACATGAGATTTGGAGAGGAGAAACATCCAAACCATATCAGGCCCCCACCATCTCCATACCTGCCCTGCTGTAACCCACCAGGACTCACTGGCCTCCCGCCTCTGGACCTGCCTGGATTACCTAACCTATTCTCCATATCCGGGTCAAAGGTCTTTCAAAAATGAAAATCTGGCTGGGCATGGTGGCTCATGCCTGTAATCCCAAAAGTTTGGGAGGCTGAGGTGGAAGGATTATTTGAGGCCAGGAGTTCAAGACCAGCCTGGGCAACATAGTGAGACCCTGTCTCAACAACAACAACAACAAATACACACACGCGCGTGCACACACGCACACACACACACACACAAACAATGCAAATCTGCTCATTTCTTTCCCCTTTGTGATTCCCTACTGTCTTCAAATTAAAATCCAAGTGCCCTGGCATGGCACCCAAGGGCCTTCTGGACCTGGGTCCTGCCTTCCCCTTTGGCTTCAGCCTCTCCTTCCTCCACACCATGGCATGCAGAACTTCGGCTCTGGTGAGGCAGGAGCACTTCACCACATTGGCAGTGCTTACACCTCCCAGTCTTCACGCTGGGCTTTCTGCCTGGGCCCCTTCCCATTCCTTTGTTCTGGTTAACTCCTGCTAGATTGCTTGTAAAAATTGTCCCAATCTTTTCCCTCTCTGTATCCAGGCTCCTTTGCAAGGTGCCTCTGCAGCTTCAACCATCAAGAGATGGAGTCTGTCATCACATCGGCCAAATCTGGACTGGCCTGGGATTTGCTTTGACCAACAGAATGTGCTGGAAGTATGTTCTGAGCCTGGGCCGCAAGAGGCCTGCAGCAACTACTCGATCTCTTAGATCCTTATCCAATCACTGTGTGAACTTGAACTTCATTTTTGGATATAAATAAAACAACACAACATGAGTTTTGGGATATGATCTCCTGGGCAGCCTCTGAGGAGGGGCTGGATGGAAGAAACCAGAGGTTCCGGAGCATTAATCACCCACAGTGAACCTTGACCAGCTGGAAATGGGGAACAGGAGGGAGCCAGACGACACTTTCCCTCCTTTCTGGCTCCATGGACTGCTCTGCCCATCTATGCAGCCCTTTCTGTGGGTGGACGGATGCACACATGCCTGCTGAGCGACCTGCTGTGTCTCCTCACGACTCACGGCAAAGCGGTGGCAAGGCAGTGTCCTCACAGCAAATCTAGGCATCCTTGTCTGCCTCACTTCTCCTTTTCTCTCACCCTCACCACCCCTGCCTTGCACCCCTAAATCCATTTGTTCAGGTCCTAACCTTTGCCTCAGGTCCTGCTTCCCAGATGACAAGGCCAGGGCAGCAGCCGATGCGCACAGCGTCATAGCTTGCGTCTAACTCAGATGCTTTGCTTCCCACTCCTCAGAAGCCAAGAAATCCCAGAAAGGACATGTATTCATTTTCTGTGGCCACTGCAACGAACTGTCACAAAGTTAGTGGCTTAAAACAACACAAGAGGCCGCGCCTGGTGGCTCACGCCTATAATCCCAGCACTTTGGAAGGCCGAGGCAGGCGGATCACCTGAGGTCAGGAGTTCAAGACCAGCCTGACCAACATGGAGAAACCTCATCTCTACAAAAAATACAAAATTAGGCTGGGCGCAGTGGCTCAAGCCTGTAATCCCAGCACTT
>NW_012111031.1:6878339-6885345 GCF_000951035.1 Colobus angolensis palliatus
TTTCAGAAAGATAACATGTTTGTTCTTTCATTCAGTCAATATATATTTATTAATTTCATTGCTATGCCAGTGTCTTAGCTCATTCGTTTTGCTATAAAGGAATACCTGAGGCTGGGGTGATGCCATGTTGCCTAGAGTGGTGCCATATTTTCTGGGATAGCACCATGCTGGCTGGGGTGGTGCCATGTTGGCTGGGGTAGCGCCTGCCTCAGCCTCCCCAGTAGCTGAGACTACAGGCACCTGCCACCATAGCTGGCTAATTTTTTGTATTTTTAGTGGAGATGGGGTTTTGTCATGTTGGCCAGCCTGGTCTAGAATTCCCGGCCTCAGGTGATCCACCCACCTCAGCCTCCCAAAGTGCTGGGATTACAGGCATGAGCCACCACACCCGGCTCAAATTTCTTTTATCACGTTCCATAGGCTCAATAGCAGGAAACGTGTAGAGATTCCTGTTGGTAACTGGTCATCAAATCATTTAGATGAGCTACAGACAGAACTTCAATTATCCTGTATCTTACTGTTTTGCTATCTTTGTACACTGCAGTTACATGGACATGTGTCACCTCCGCCCCACTACCCAGAAATATGGGCTCCTTTGTGCAGGGCCAGATCTGCTCCCCTGTGTATCCCCATCACCTGGCACCAGGCCTGCCCATGCTAAGCCTCCATAACATTGTTGGACTACAAGGTGACATAGGATATTCAACTTCTCCCAGCCATATGTCTTCATGAATCAAACGGCAGTGCAGAAAGGGAATGTTTGCAGTTTCAGTGGGCCTTTCTGAGGGCACTGCAGGGCACACTTCTGCCATCAGGCCCTTGGTGGATAGAGTCATGGGAGTTGCAGAATGGGGTCTCTTCAGCCACTTCCAGAGCCCCTACCACGGGTAGCTCAGAAGGTCTGGTTTTTAATGAGTCCACTAGGGAAGTCCACGTATGACTGATTGGACTTCGATGCTTCTACCTCACCAATTTTCCATCTGACTCAGACCTAATAGTAGGGTTCTAGGCTGCTCCATGAGCCAAATACATTTTCTGCTCATTATGAATGACTCAGTCTGTGGTCTTCCGTTATAGTAGCACAAAACAGACTGAGGCACCATTCCAGAGATATGCAAATATTCAAATGTGAGTCTCCAAAAATGAGATGGCAAATTCCAGCTCAGCTCTGTCAGAAGTGACAAGAAGGTACACACAATGAGCACCACACGCATCTCCTACCTTCTGGGCACAGGTGGCCGCATCTAGCCAGTCTCCCTGAGCCAGCGGGTCCCAAAGCTGTCTTTGGATCACTGCTTCTCCATGACAATTTTTGCCAGTTCTTCGCTGGTCTGCAGCATTCCTTTCAAGTAAATGAAGCAGAAAGGAGGCTTCAGGCACGAGCGTTTAGGTTCTTCAGCTGCCACAAGTGAAGAGCACCACTTGTATTTTTTATTACTACCTGCTATGGACTGAGTTGTGTTCAGTTCATAACAAGTAGTAATAAAAATTTATAAGTCGAAGCCCTAATCCCCAGTATGATGGTATTTGGAGTTGCAGGGCAGGTGGGCTTTGGGAAGTGATTAAGGATAAGGTCAAGAGAGTGGGGTTCCCACGATGGGATTAGTGGCTTTGTACCAAGAGGAAGAGAGAACAGAGTTCTCTCACTCCTTTTCCCTCCCTCCCCCACCTCTCTCTCTCTCTTTCTCTCTCTCTCCTTCTCTCTCTCTCTCTCTCTCTCTCTGCAATGTGAGGATATAGCAAGAAGGTGCCATCTGCAAGACAAGTAGAGAGCATCCTCCCCAGAAACCACAGCTGCTGCACCTTGATCCTGGACTTTCCAGTAAGAAATAAATGTCTGGACTGGGCACGGTGGCTCACACCTGTAATCCCAGGACTTTGGGAGGTCAAGGCGGGCAGATCATCTGAGGTCAGGAGTTCGAGACCAGCCTGGCCAACATGGCAAAACCCTGTCTGTACTAAAAATATGAAAATTAGCCAGGCGTGGTGGCGGGCGCCTGCAGTCCCAGCTACTCAGGAGGCTGAGGCAGGAGAATCGCTTGAACCCGGGAGGCGGAGGTTGCAGTGAGCTGAGATGGTGCCACTGTAATCCAGCCTGGGCAACAGAGCGAGACACTGTCAAAAAAAACAAAAAACAAAAAAAAACAGGAAACTCACCCATGGCCATTCCCTTCCTCCAAGTATTGACTCCTTTCTGAGATTCTGGCTTTTGATCTCTTAGTGACTTCAAGTAATTTTTCTGCACTACAGAGTTCAGAGTTGTTATTTACAGGAGGTCATTCTGATAGGTTATCTGGCTACCACTGGAAGCGGCCCCTGCTAAGGATATTATGAGTAGACCAGCTGACTGCTTATCATTCACTTCCCTCACTTCCATCCTGCCTCCTAGGAAGTTCATTCCCTCGCTATGAAAACAGAACTTGTCTACCTGAGAAGCCCTGTCCAAGCAGTGGTCATGCAGCTCACATGTCAATACAATTTGATAAATTAAGGGACCAGTTTGATAAGCAGCCCAATCTTGAATTCAACCACTCTGAAGTGCTAAGGATTAAGATTCTAGAGGGGGCCAGGTGCGGTGGCTCAAGCCTGTAGTCCCAGCACTTTGGGAGGCCGAGACAGGTGGATCACGAGGTCAGGAGATCAAGACTACCCTGGCTAACACGGTGAAACCCCATCTCTAATAAAAATACAAAAAAATTAGCCAGGCGTGGTGGCGGGCACCTGTGGTCCCAGCTACTCGGGAGGCTGAGGCAGGAGAACGCTGTCAACCCGGGAGGCGGAGCTTGCAGTGAGCTGAGATCTGGCCACTGCACTCCAGCCTGGGCGACAGAGTGAGACTCCGTCTCAGAAAAAAAAAAAGAAAAAGAAAAGAAAAGAAAAAGATTCCAGAGGGATGAAAACAGAGCCAACAGGCCTGTCAGGCCCAGTTCTTCCAGGAACCAGCAGTGTGACCTTGAACAAGTCACTGACCTTCTCTAACCCAGCAACCTACAAGGAGACTATCATACCCTATCATACCCGCCAAACCCCACCTGCCTCATGGGTTGATTACAAAGATCAAATGAGGTAACATATGGGAAGCGTTTCATAGACTGTGTCTGACATTGTGATTCTACTGTGACTTCCTGAAGTTTAAAGACAGAATTCTAGTCCTCAGGGCTTGACACCATAGCAGGAGCTTATGTACTCAGAAGAATGAAGGGAATGAGTCTGTCCAGACTCCTTTCCATACAGTGTCTAGTAAGATGTGTGAAATAAATGGTCACTCAACTTAGTCCTAAAGGGAAGAGGGTCTGCTTTTCTTTCTTTTAGAACCCAAAGCTGAAGTCATCTGTGTGTAAAATGCAGAATGAAATACAATCCTAATTAAGCTGTGTCACAAGACATGCTGCTCAGGAGCCCCCTGCCCCTTGGGAAGCCATCCACAGGAAACACGAGCCCGAGGTGACTGGGAGGGCCAGATGGTGTCACTTAGTACAAAACGAGAAAGAAACTAGGCATGTACTAGTGATAGACAGTTACACTAAAGGGAACTGGGTTTTAATTTCAATGGAAATAAAGCCCTGAGAACTCACAGGGAAAGCGGGGGGCACAGATGCGGGAAAGCGGGGGGCACAGATACGGGAAAGCGGGGGGCACAGGTGCAGGAAAGTGGGGGATATGGATGTGGGAAAGCAGGGGGCACGGATGCAGGAAAGCATGTGGCGTGGATGCAGACAAGCGAGGAGCAGGGCTGGAAGGAAATTGAGATGGGGGCCATCATTCAGAGTGCCCGAGTTCAGTGCCTCCTGTGTGATATGAATTAAATGGCACCACCCGCCTGTTAAAGTTATGCAACTATTTTCCATATTCCCCCATCCCCCAGTCCTCTCTGCCTCTGTAACATTTGTCTCGAGGACAGGGAGAGCAGCTCCCTGCGTTCGCATGGCCTGGGCAGGGCCTTCCAGCAGCTTGAGCAACATGCAGCTGCTCTCCCTCCCTCTCCAGGTGCAGCCTTTCCAGTGGGTGCTGGCTTTAGTTCCTGCTTTCTCTCTCCATGGGCTAAGAGACCGGCTCCCTCTCTGCCCAGCACATGCTACTGGCCTCTCTTTCATGGTGTTCCCTCCTTCCAGTTCTCTGACACACCAGACTCACTCCTTGGGGTTTTTGATGGCTCGCTTTTTCCTCTGCCCAGAAAGTTCTTCTCCTCACCTGGAGGTGCAATCAGTGCTTTTTCATTGTCCAGATCACTGCTCAATGTCAGCTCCCTGGAGAGGAATTCTTGGACCCACCAGCTTCAGCTCCCTGTTCCCAGCCACTTTCTAGCACATTCCTGCATTCTGGTTTCCTCAAAGCTCTTATCTCTATGGGAAATTATCTTGCTTATTTGTGTGGTTGTGATTGTCGGCATCTCTCCATCAGAATGCATGTTTGCTCATTGCTGTATTCCCTGTGCCTAAGACCTTAGGATCACAGGCCACTGTAAAATGATAGTCATTCATTTAGCCAAAGTGATAATTCCAAAATTTCTTTCTTTTTCTTTTTTTTTTTTTTGAGATGGGGATCGGGCCCTGTCGCCCAGGCTGGAGTGCAGTGGCTGGATCTCAGCTCACTGCAGCCTCTGCCTCCCAGGCTCAAGCAATTCTGGCGTCTTGGCCTCCCAAGTAGCTGGGATTACAGGTGCGTGCCACATGCCTGGCTAATTTCTGTGTTTTTAGTAGAGACAGAGTTTCACCATGTTGACCAGGCTGGTCTCGAATTCCTGGCCTCAGGTGATCCTCCCACCTCAGCCTCCCAAAATGCTGAGTTACAGGCCTGAGCCACAGGGCGTGGCCTAGCTCTATCTTTATTATTAGCTTCATTTTACAAGTTGTGATGGTGGGTGTAGCACACAGAAAGAGCGTGCAGCTAAAAAGCAACAGGGTTGGGAGTGGAAACCAGGTTTGTGTCCTCCTCTCTCCTTCGGCTCCCCAGTTGCCTTGGGGAGTTTCCACAAATGGGCCCCAAACCTCCTGATCATCAAAATCAACGGAAAACGTCTTCAAGAGGGTCCAGGGCCCGCCCAATTCCTGTGGAACCAGAATCTTTGAGAGTACCGCCCAGAAGTCCTTGCTTTTCAAAAGCTCTCCAGATCCCAGTACTCAGCGGGAACTTGGAAACCATGCTCTTTACCGGGGTATGAAGCCACCCCAGCAGCTGGAAAGCGTCCTAGGAATGCGCTGAGGCCTCTGACTGTGCTCACTGGGAACATCATTCCGCGCTCCCCTGCCCGGCCGCTGGAGCAGCGTGTTCGCAGCGCCCTCTGCCGGACATTTGGCGAAACCTTAACTGCAGCCAACGCCCTCGGCGGGGTGGGCAGGGATGTCAAGCCGCGCTCACCAGGCCCCTTTGCAACGCGGGAGAATGTAATGCCGCTCCCTACCGCGAAATGGAGGTGAGTACTAAATAATATCCGCTGACTGAAAAAGTGCAAGTTCATCCGATTTTATTAATAGGCCGGGCGCGGTGGCTCACGCCCACTAATCCCAGCACTTTGGGAAGCTGACACGAGAGGATCCCTGTAGCCCGAGTTTGAAACCAACAAGATAGTGAGATCCCTGTCTCGATCTTGTAGATAAACATTAAAAAAAAAAAAAAAAAAAGTCCAGGCACGGTGGCTCACACCTGTAATCCCAACATTTTGGGAGACCGAGGCGGGTGGATCACTTGAGGTCAGGAGTTTGAGACCAGCCTGGGCAACAGGGCAAAACCCCTTCTCTACTAAAAATACAAAAAACTAGCCGAGCGTGGTGGCAGGTGCCTGTAATCCCAGCTACTCGGGAGGCTGAGGCAGGAGAATCGCTTGAACCCGGGAGGCGGAGGTTGCAGTGAGCTGAGATGGTGCCATTGCACTCCAGCCTGGGCAAGAGAATCAGACTGGCTCGGAAAAAAATAAATAAATAAATAAATTCTATTAAAGAACAAACAAATTAAGAATTTACTTCTAATTAGAACACTCCATACTAGCAAAACACACATAGGTTAAAAAGATGGGTACATACATGGTTTATCCAGCAGCTTTGGCCACCACTAGGTAGAGAGTTGTGTCCTCAGGAGTTTCCCACACTTCTCACTGTCCCCTAGTGGATCCAGAAAGAGAAGGCGGGAGAGAGGAGAGAAAGCCAGTGCCTGAGGGGAGCCAGGAAGGACTCACAAGACAAACACAGCCTAGAACTGTGCTTACATTGTGCTGGGAAAAAGAAATAGACACCAGATTCCTGCTTCCTGTCTCCTTATGTGAACCCAAAATATCTAAGACAGGTCTCAACCAATTCAGAAAGTTTATTTTGCCAAGGTTGAGGACGCGCACCTGTGACACAGCCTCAGGAAGTTCTGATGACATGTGTCCAAGGTGGTCGGAGCACAGCTTGGTTTTATACATTTTAGGGAGACTTGAGACATCCACCAATATGTGTAAGATGGACATTGGTTCGGTCCAGAAAGGCGAGACAACTCGAGGTAAGGGGGGGGCTTCCAGGTCATAAGTGGATAAGAGACAAACAGTTGCATTCTTTTGAGTTTCTGATGAGCCCTTCCTTGTGGAATTAGGAATTTCCTTGTGGGCAAATTATGAGCAAGGTATGTAGCTTTTTTTTCTTTTTTTTTTTTTTAATCTTTGTGGCTCTCTTATTTAGGAAATAAAATGGGAGGCAGGTTTGCCTGAAAGTTCTCAGCTTGACTCCTTGGCTTACTGATTTTGGGTTCCTTGGAAAATGATTTATTTTCCATTCACACTTGTGGGAGGAAGTGGCCCAGACTCATGGGGTTTCGGTGTCAAAGTCTAGGCTGGTATAGAGGGAGCCCATGTGATTGTCTAAGTTTATTCATTTGTCTACACTAGCAGGTGGCAGGTGGCTGGGTGTGGTGACTCACGCCTGTAATCCCAGCACTTTGGGAGGCCGAGGCGGGTGGATCACTTGAGGTTAGGAGTTCGAGACCAGCCTGGCCAAGATGGTGAAACCCTGTCTCTACTAAAAATACAAAAAAT
>NW_012111031.1:6886841-6902302 GCF_000951035.1 Colobus angolensis palliatus
GAGTTTCTACTAAAAACTCTGGCTGGAATGCAGTAGCGCGATCTCGGCTCCCTGCAACCTCTGTCTCCTGTGTTCAAGCGATTCTCCTGCCTCAGCATCCTGAGTAGCTGGGATTACCAGCACATGCCACCACGCCCAGCTAATTTTTGTATTTTTAGTAGAGATGGGGTTTCAATATGTTGGTCAGGCTTGTCTTGAACTCCTGACCTTGTGATCTGCCCACCTCGGCCTCCCAAAGTGCTGGGATTACAGGCGTGAGCCACTGCACCCAGCCAAATTTTTTTCTTTCACATCTCTATTGAGTTCTTGAAAATGGCTGCCGGATACATTTTTTGTTTGTTTGTATTTCTTTATTTTGAGGTGGAGTCTTGCTCTGTCACCCAGGCTGGAGTGCCGTGGCGTGATCTTGGCTCACTGCAACCTCTGCCTCCTGGGTTCAAGCGATTCTCCTGCCTCAGCCTCCTGAGTAGCTGGGATTACAAGCGCCCACCACCATGCCAGGCTAATTTTTGTATTTTTAGTAGAGATGGGTTTCACCATGTTGGCCAGGCTCATTTTGAACTCCTGGACTCACAACGTGCTGGGATCAGAGGCTTGAGCTACCGCGCCTGGCTTGTTTGTTTGTTGGTTGGTTTTGAGATGGAGTCTCGCTCTATCGCCTAGGCTGGAGTGCAGTGGCGCCAGCTCAGTTCACTGCAATGTCTGCCTCCTTTGTTCAAGTGATTCTCCTGCCTCAGTCTCCCGAGTAGCTAGGATTACAGGCATGTGCCACCATGCCCAGCTAATTTTGTATTTTGAGTAGAGACGGGATTTCTCCATGTTGGTCAGGCTAGTCTCGAACTCCCAACCTCAGGTGATCCACCCTCCTCAGACTCCCAAAGTATTGGGATTACAGGCGTGAGCCATGATGCCAGGCCCAGATATGTTTAAGAGGATTTTGTCTCCATGGTGGGGAGAAGGGAAAGATGAATCCTCACCCTATGGCCCAACAGTAGTTCAGGGAGGTATAATTCTGTGCAGAATGCTCTCCGGTGTCTAGCCTGACAGGCCAGAAATACAGGTAGCCGACTCACTGGGGATGTTCTACCATTTAAAAGAAACTATCCTTTTCCTAATTATAAAGGTATATTTTGTTGTAGAATTGGACTCCTGAAACTTTAATGAACATGTGGATCCCCTGGGGGGCCTTGTGAAGCAGCAGCGTCTGACTTGGGAGGGCTGCGGTGGGGTTGGGATGCCGCATTTCCAACAAGCTCCATGGTGGTGCTGAGATCACTGGCAGACAAACCACACTTGGGACTATCAAAGATTTAGCAAACAAACAAAAAATAGCTAGGATTGCATAAGCCAGCTGTAAATTTGCCTCCTCAAATGGGATATCGCTTTCCATTCCTCTCTCCACGCTGGACTAGCTCAGAGCTCCAGGCTTCCCTCTCCAACGTCACCCAGAGCACTGAGAGAGGGAACAGATGGAGATGAGGATGTCGAGTCACTGGGGAGGCCAGAGGTTTAGAATGAGTGAGTGGGGTGGGGAGAGGTGGCCAGGGAAGGAGAAAATTGGAGAGGAGTCTCGTCCTGCTGCTGCCTGAGATAACTGATGCTTTGCCTCCTCACCTGAGGTGAGTCAGATGCAGGGATCTGCAGAATGAAAGGGAGAATCCGGGCAAGAACCCTGAGTGGGTGGGAAGCTGAGAAAACAGGTGAGGTGGACCAGACCCAGAAATCCACTTCTCCACCCTCCCCTCCAAGCCTAAGTCTAGAGAATGATAATCCAAGGGATGCCACCTGCCAACGCCCCAACATCTCTCAACCCTGGGAGGATGAAGAGAAAGCCCTGAGCTGGCTTCTAAGGTGGGCAGCCTTGGTGCCTGGGACTTTCCACTCTAGGGTATGTAAGAGGCCATTCTTCCATTGCTATGAAAGAAGAAGAAAAAAAAAAATACCGGCCGGGCACGGTGGCTAATGCCTGTAATCCCAGCACGTTGGGAGGCTGAGGCGGGCAGATCACATGAGGTCGGGAGTTCAAGACCAGCCTGACCAGCATGGAGAAACCCGTCTCTACTAAAAATACAAAATTAGCCAGGTGTGGTGGTGCATGCCTGTAATCCCAGCTACTCGGGAGGCTGAGGCAGGATAATTACTTGAACCCGGGAGGTGGAGGTTGCGGTGTGCCAAGATCACACCACCGCACTCCAGCCTGGGAAACAAGAGCGAAATTCCATCACAAAGAAAAAAAAAAAAAACCCGAGACTGGGTAATTTATAAAGAAAAGAGATTTAATTGGCTCATGGTTCTACAGCCTGCACAGGAAGCATGGTACTGGCATCTGCTCAGCTTCTGATGAAGTGTCAAGGATCTTTCAATCATGACAGAAGGCGAAGTGGGAGCAGGCATTTCACGTGGAGAAAGCAGGAGCGGGGAGAGGGAGAGGTGTCACATACTTTTATATGACCAGATTTTTCAATAACTTGCTTATTTTCGCAAAGAGAGCATATGTGGGGCACTAACACTACCCCCCTGGTCCAAACACCTCCCACCAGGCCCCACCTCTAGCACCTGGTATTACATTCTGACAGGAGATTTAGGCACAGACAAATATCCAGACTATATCCGGGATAACCCCCTCCCACCACAACCCACAATGCCATGGCCATGTCACAAAAACAAACCATACAGAAGAGTCAAGTGGTAAGATCAGAATAAAAAATATAATGTTAACATACAGAACAGAATTAATGGAATAAATTGACACAGCCATAAAAAGAATTAGCGAAAATGAAAGATCAACTTGAGAAATTCTGATAGGAAGAAAAGGATAAAAAAAAACAAGGAAAATAACTTAAAAAGTTAGAATCATGGAGGGCAGAAACAGAGGTGTTAATATCCAGGTAATTGGAGTTGCAGAAGGAAGGGCAAAATATGGAAGGGAGTTAATATTCGAAGACAGAATGGAGATTAATTTCCCAGAATTAAAGAGAGATGAAAGACCTCAGACTGACAGAACCCATTGAGGCCACAGGGGAGAGATGAGGAAAATCTGACATCCACACATATTCTTGTGAATCCAACAATATCAAAGACAAAGTCCTTTAAAGTTTTCAGAGAAAAGGAGCGGATCACTGACAAAGACACCCCACTACACACACACAGCTTACTAAGTGAACATATATCAGAGGGTCCTTACACAGATGGGGGCAGGGAGAGAGGACAGCAGTGGGTGGGAGGGCTGAAGGGGGCTCCCAAGGAATGTCTGCTTGCTGGCACCATGAGCAGACCCCAGGGTACAGCAGTATCCTGGGAAGGGCCATATGGAGTGGAAGGGCCACCTCCTTACAGACCAAGACCGCACTCTTGGCTATTCCTAACATCAGTACCTCCTGGGAAGGGTGAGTGCTTCTCTTTTTTAAGTTAGCGTGTGCCCATGTAGAAATGTCTCAGACAGAGGCTGCTGGCTGCTCAGACAAGGCCCTCACTGAGGGTTACCACTGACAGGAAGCTGGTCCTCAGCTTTGCAAGTCAGGGCCCTGAAAGAGGATCCATGCCTGGGTGACTGGTGCTTACTCGGGAGGGGCTGGGGATGGGCTTGCCTCTGGAGAGCCCCCTTCTGCTGGTGGCCAGGGACACCTTCCTTTTACCCCCAGTCACTAGCCTTTCCTGATTGGGGTGGGGGCAGGGAGGATGGAAAATGAACACTTGACCCAAGTGAAGTGGGTTTCCCCTTCCTGGGACACTGAGAGTTGAGCCTGTGGACTGCTTTGAGCTAAGCAGAACATGAAAAATGGGACCAAGATGGCACCATGGTAAACCAAACACTGAGGAAGCCAATAAACAGAAAGGACAGTGCAGCAGATTCATGGAGGGAGAAATGAAAAGGAAGAGTTCCTCTAGCTCCCAAGACAGACGGAGAGCATCCTCAGATTCTGACCCTGCTTTGTTCATTCATCAGAAAAGAGATTTTCCTCATCACGTACCAGGCACTATTCTAGGCTCTGAAAATGCAGCACGGAACCAGGCAGCCAGAACCTCTGCCCTCTCGGAGCTTACCTTCTAGTGGAAGCAGGAAAGAGATAAATATACAAGCAGACCTACAAGAGCATGACAGACTGTAATAGCAGGGGCTGTGGAGCAGCCACTGCAAAGGGTGGTCAGGGAAGCCTCTCTGAAAAGGGAGGAGATGGATGGACTCTGGAGCAGCAGCAGTGAAAACAGGAAGACTGTTAGTGAGGACAGAGGTCCAGGGAGCAGTGGTGACAGACAGAGGTCCAGGGAGCAGTGGTGACAACTTCATCAAAATGTGCAGCCAAGACGACAAGAAAGGGATGGATTTTCAATACGTGTGAATGGTCTGAATGACAGGACTTGCTGAAAGCTCAAACACGGAGGCAAGAAACAGAGTCTATTCAAGGATGACTCCTAGGTTTGAAGCCTATGCAACCAGGAGGAATATATGCATTTACTGAGATGGGGAAGTTTGAGGCAGGGGAGAGGACCAAGAGTTGAATTTGGAGATGCCTGTTTGACACCCAAGAAGGGACATCAAGTAGGCAAATAAGTCACCATGTTGGCCAGGCTGGTCTCAATCCCCTGACCTCAGGTGATCCGCCCGCATCGGCCTCCCAAAGTGCTGGGATTACAGGCATGAGCTACCTAAATTTTTTATCTTTTAGGCCATACCAGGCCTAAATTTTTTATTTTTGCAGAGACGGTGTCTCAACATGTTGCCCAGGCTGGTCTCCAACTCTGGTCTCAAGCAATCCTCCTGCCTCAGCCTCCCAAAGTGCTAAGATTATAGGCATGAACCACCGTGCCCAGCCTCATGTATTTCTTGTTTGTTGTTTGTTTGGTTTTGCTTTTTTGAGATGGCAATCCCTGCTCACTGCAACCTCCACCTCCTGGGTTCAAGTGATTCTCCCACCTCAGCCTCCCGAGTAGCGGGGATTAAAAGGCCACACTGCCATGACTGGCTAACATTTTTTTTTTGTATTTTTAGTAGAGATGGGGTTTCATCATATTGGCCAGGCTGGAGAACCTACCAGTTTTAAACTTACCTGTATTAAAAAATACAGCAGCAGGCTGTATTTTCCAAACTGTGCATTATGATTCATTAGTGGGTTGTGACTTTTTAAAAATAGACTAAAATAAAATATAAAACAGAGTGCATCAATTATGATAAGAACAATATGTATTGTTTAATGAAACCTTTAGCCAGCACAGTGGCTCATGCTTGTAATCTGAACGCTTTGGGATACCAAGGTGGGTAGATCACTTGAGCCTAGGAGTTCGAGACCACCCTGGGCCACATGGCAAAACCCCATATCTACAAACAAACAAAAAAAAAATTAGGTGGGTGTGGTGGCGCACACATGTGGTCCCAGCTATTCAGAAGGCTGAGGTGGGAGGAACTCTCCAGCAGGAGAGGTGAGGGCTGCAGCGAGCCGTGGTTGTACGGCTGCACTCCAGCCTGGGCAACAAACCAAGACTGTCTCAAAAGAAAAAAAAAAAAAGGAAATTTTGATACATGGTACAAAAAGAAACAAATACTGCATGATTCTATGTCAATTATCTAAAACAGGCAACTTGGTGGGTGCAGAAGGTAAAACAGAGGTGAGGGAGAGAAGGGTGGAGTGGGGAGTTACGATGTAATGGGTAGAGACTTTCTGTTTCGGGTAATGAAAACCTTCTGGAAATGGATAGTAGTGATGGTTACACAACACTGGGAAGGTAACTACTGCCACTGAACTGTCCACTTAAAAATGGTTAAAATGGCAAACTTTATGTTATCTAGATTTTACCACAAGTTTTAAAAACTGAAGAAAAAAGAAGGTAGAGGTCGCTGTGAGCCAAGATCGCGCCATTGCCCTCCAGCCTGGGCAACAAGAGCAAAACTCCATCTCAAAAAACAGAGTTAATAGACATCAAATAAGAAAATATCAACAAAATTAAGTTATGCAAATGTATTCCAGAAACTAGTCTTTTAGTATGTCCTCCAGACAAACTGGAAACAATGCAGCTCCTCCCAGTGGTTCATCATATGACTTAGTTGTTTAATAAAGCAAGAGGCTTAACGCCAAAGAAGAGCAGCGAATCTCCCAGAACACTGCTTCTGCCTTGCATGTAAGACCTGTACCAACTCAGTGATGTCCACCACCTCCTGGGCCGCGTCCTCCTGAGGGACAGTATTTCTGTGCAGATTTCACCTCTTGGGATTTAACATCAGTGGAAATGCTAAGACAGTAAACAGGATAAACAGCACTTTGATTCATTGTAAGAACTGAATCTTGGCCGGGCACGGTGGCTCACGCCTGTAATCCCAGCACTTTGGGAGGCCGAGGCAGGTGGATCACCTGAGGTCAGGAGTTTGAGACCAGCTTGGCCAACATGGTGAACCCCCGTCTCTACTAAAAATATAAAGTTAGCCAGGTCTGGTGGTGCATGCCTGTAATCCCAGCTACTTGGGAGGCTGAGGGAGGAGAATCGCTTGAACCAGGGAGCCAGAGGTTGCAGTGAGCTGAGATGGTGCCACTGCACTCCAGCCTGACCACAGAGCGAGACGCCATCTCAAAAAAATAAAGAACTGAATCTAGAAAGTACTAGGCAGGGAGAGCAAGAAGAGAAGTAGGATACATCCATCTGTCCATCAGTCAAAAATATGTGGCTAGGCCAGGCGTGGTGGTTCACACCTCCAATCCCAGCACTTTCGAAGGCCAAGGTGGATGGATCACAAGGTCAGGAGTTCAAGACCAGCCTGGCCAACATCGTGAAACCACATCTCTACTAAAAATACAAAAAAAATTAGCCGGGCGTGGTAGTGGGCACCTGTAATCCCAGCTACTTGGGAGGCTGAGGCAGAGAATTGCTTGAACCCAGGAGGCAGAGGTTGCAGTGAGCCAAGATCAGCTCACTCCAGCCTGGGCGAAAGAGCGAGACTCTGTTTCAAAATATATACGTGTGTGTGTGTGTGTGTGTGTGTGTGTGTGTGAGTGAGACTATGTAGCAGTGTTCATATGCATTCCACTTCCCCCAGAGCCCTGAGTCTGGCATGAAGTCATCTGTGTTCCCACAGTTGTCAGGTTGGCCTCCCACAGGAGCAAACTAACATTGCTAAAATGACTTGGAGCTCTGTCTTTAAACTTGAGTAGACCTGGAACAGCTGAAGAGGTGGTCACTTTACTTGCTCACTATTGCAAACAGCCCGCCATTCATATGGAAATATGTGCTTTTGACAAACATGTCAGCACAGGCATTCTTGACCTAGAAATCATGGATGGGTACCAGATGGTTCATAAACACCTAATATCATATGCAAAATTTTGTGTATATATGCATTTTTTCTGAGGAAGAAGGTCAATATCTTTTATCAGATTCTCAAAGTGGTGTAAGATCCAAATAAAATCAAGAAACTTGAAGGCAATCTATTTCAGAATGGCGTCACACTGGGCTCATTGAATTGAATGTCCGTCATTTCCTGTCTGAGCTAACATAGGAACTGTGCTTTACATTCTTCTCTGCCTCCAATCTTAATGCGGCCTCTATTCCCAATGAGAAGCACAGCATTTTACAAATATCCTTGGCCATGAATTCAGACCAGATACCATGTTTTTAAAGTGCCCCGGTTGAGCCCTGCTCAGGCAGCCCTAAGGACACACACATTCATACAGCACACCAAGGCAGAGGTCCTCTTCAAGCTGTCGCTGGTGACTTGAGTTCAGGCCCTGATACTTAAAGTCAGGACATTCTGATAACAGGGTCTGTCATAGGTCTCACTGGTAGAGAAAACTAAATGAGATCTCTGAGAAATTAAAATTATGATCCTGTAAAGCAATCAACTGTAAAAGCGTTTGTTTGATGTATTCCTTAATGAGTGTGCCAAACTGGGGTGTGTGTGTGTGTGTGTGTGTGTGTGTGTGTGATGTGAAGTCCCATACAGAGGATTCTGGGAAGAGGGCAACAGGCAGGGGTGGAATAGTTTTGTTTTTTGTTTGTTTGATTTTTGTGACAGGGTCTCACTCTGTTGCCCAGGCTGGAGTGCAGTGGCACAATCTGGGCTCACTGCAACCTCCACCTCTCAGGCTTAAGTGATCCTCACACCTCAGCCTCCCAAGTAGCTGGGACTACAGGTGTGCACCACTATGCTTGGTTAATTTTTATATTTATTGTAGAGATAGGGTCTTGCCATGTTGCCCAGGCTGATCTTGAAATCCTGGGTTCAAATGATCCGTCCATCTCAGCCTCCCAAAGTGCTGGGATTACAGGCGTGAGCCACCATGCCTAATTCCATTTCTTCTTTTTAAGTTTATTACTTGGAACCCTTTATTAAAAGACACTTTTCGCTGGGCGTGGTAGCTCAAGCCTATAATCCCAGCACTTTGGGTGGCCGAGGAAGGCGGATCACAAGGTCAGGAGTTCGAGACCAGCCTGGCAAACATAGTGAAACCCCATCTCTACTAAAAATACAAAAATTAACCGGGCATGGTGGTGCGTGCCTGTAATCCCAGCTACTCAGGAGGCTGAGTCAGGAGAACTGCTTGAACCCGGGAGGCAGAGGTTGCAGTGAGCCGAGGTTGCACCACTGCACTCCAGGCTGGGCAACAGCGCGAGACTCCGTCTCAGAAATTTATAAAAAAAAAAAAAGACACTTTTCTACATCTATTACTTGGTTACCCAGGGGTACTGTGCATATAGAAAGGCAGGATAAATGCTTGATGGAATCCCATGAGGCAGCTTCTGAGGTGTCTCAAAACCATTCTATTTTTTGGCCTGGGAAGTGAGTACAGGGTGTTTGCAGGAAATGGGATTAATATACACAGAGGACGGAGAAGAGGGAAAGGGGAGAGCCAAGCAAAAGAAGAAAAAAAATTTCCTGCTATCACAAAACAAAAGCGAGATGATCAATAACATTTACACATTTGCCAGAAATTAAGTGTGGGTCTATATTTATAGCGATAAATAAGATAAAAATGGAGAGTATCTGCCCATCTGATACGGTTTGGGTGTGTGTCCCTGCAAATTTCATGTTGCACTGTGATCACAATGAAATGTGTTGGAGGGGGCCTAGTGGGAGGTGTTTGGGTCATGGGGGTGGATCTCTCATGACTGGCTTTGTGCCTTCCCCACAGTAATGAGTTCACATGAGAGCCGGTTGTTTAAAGAGCCTGACGCCTCCTCCTGTCTCTCTTGCTCTCTCTCTTGCCACGTGATACGCCGGCTCCCGCTTTGCCTTCTGCCATGATTGTAAGCTTCCTGAATCCCTCACCAGAAGCCAGATGCTGGTGCCATGCTTGTACAGCCTGCAGAACCATGAGCCAACTAACCCTCTTTTCTTGATAAATTACCCAGTTTCAGGCATTCCTTTATAGCAATGCAAAATGAACTAACACACCACCTGTGGAGGTGGATTTAGCCACAGGCCTACTTAAAGGCAGACGAATGTATAAAACACCTGAAAGCCCTATCTAAGAGCAAAAAGGGGGCTTCTAGAGTGGTGGTAATAATCTGTTCACAGATATCGATGCTGGCTGCATGAGTTCAGTTTGTAAAAACTTATTGAGCTGTACGTTTACAATGTGCATACTTTTCTATATGTATATTATTCTTTAGTTTTAAAACTTAAAAAACTAAGAGTTCCTTCTCCCTTTTTTCTTTTTTGAGACAGAGTCTCACTCTGTCACCCAGGCTGGAGTGCAGTGGCGTGACCTTGACTCACTACAACCTCCACCTCCCAGGTTCAAGCAGTTCTCCTGCCTCAGCCTCCTGAGTAGCTGTGATTACAGGCATGCGCCACCATGCCCGGCTAATTTTTGTATTTTTAGTAGAGACGGGGTTTCACCATGTTGGTCAGGCTGGTCTTGAACTCCTAACCTTGTGATCCACCCGCCTCGGCCTCCCAAAGTGCTGGGATTACAGGCGTGAGCCACTGAGCCTGGCCTCACTCTTGAGTCTATTGTGGTGAACTATTCAATGCTTATTTAATATTTGGGGTGTTAGAATTAAAGGATGCACAGCACCATGTAGAGTTGGAATTGCAGTTCCTTCCACTCATTAATTATCCATGAAATGAAACTAGATCTCCCGACTCAGCAGCTGGCTTGTCCTCGTCTGGAGGAGGAACGTGGCTGTGGTGACCACATCACCAGTGTATTGGCCTGGGAGTGGCTTAGCAGCACCCACAGACTGTCCACTGCACAGGGCCCAGGGGATAGCCATGGTGCTGACAGCTGGATCTGATTCCAGTGAATGAATCCAAGATGGGAGTTGAAGAAAAGCTCACTAATAGCACACTGAGAACTAGAGGAGAGGAAGGAGAGGGCAGAGGATGGTAATAGAAATAATCTGGTACCTACCTCACGCCTCTCGTAATAATGGTCTTTGAGCTATAGGTGACCATATTCATACAAAGATTAACCCACCCTGTGTTTCATTTACCCATTCCAATACTCAAATGGAATTTCCCTTTAAACTTTCTGATCCTACTAACTCTGAGATTTCAAATTCCCTTGAAGAAATATTTGCCGAGTAGGATTTACTGGAGCTACCATCCTTGACTCCTAGAGCCTAAGAAAACTGCCAGGAAAGGAAGTGGTAATTCTCATTCCTTAAGAATATCCATATGGTTAAAAAACAAAAAACAAAAAACAAAGAATATCGGTATGTCATTTGAGCCCCTTGGCCAGAAAGTGCTCTGGAAATACCATGTGTCTCAAAATTCCTCTCTTAGTGAAACAAATGCCTTGTAAGATGATGTCCCATTACTATAACAAACTGTCTACTGTTTTTCTTTTTTGAGATGGAGTCTCACTTTGTTACTCAGGCTGGAGTGCAGTGGTATGATCTCGGCTCACTGCAACCTCCACCTCCCAGGTTCAAGCAATTCGCCTGCCTCAGCCTCCCGAGTAGCTGGGACTACAGGCGCCCGCCATCTCGCCCGGCTAGTTTTTTTGTATTTTTAGTAGAGACAGGGTTTCACCATGTTGGCCAGGCTGGTCTCAAACTCCTGACCTCAGGTGATCTGCCCACCTTTGCCTCTCAAAGTGCTGGGATTACAGGCGTGAGCCACCGCACCTGGCCCTTGTTGCTTTTCTATGCTTGACTTCAGTCACTCCTCACAACTACTGTGAAAGTCACACCCCATTTTACAGGTGAGGAAACAGAGGCTCTCAGGCTTAGTAGTCATGTAGCTAGTAAGTAGTGGTTCTTTCCACCAGACCACACTGTCTTCCCCAAGAGGCATTTGTTAACCCTGTGCAGAGCCAGACATACCACAGGCCCCATGACTCTTGGGAAGGTAAGCGCCAGGTTCTAGTTGACCAGAACTGGTAAAGAAACTAATCTTTGCTTACAGGGAGAAACCATAGCACATCTGCTTCCTTTGAGCAAGTGAATGAGACAGAGGAAAAGAAGTACTGGTGAAAACATGACTTTCAGAAGTTACATCTGAGCCTTCCAGGAAGAAGTGGCAATCAGAGCCAGAAGCTTGAAGTGTGGCGAGGAATCAGAGGGGCTGGACTGGAAGCTGGCTTCCTTATCCGGCCACGGCCTCAGGAACAAGGCAGCTGTAGGCTGTCTTGACCCTGGTCAGCAACGTGGCCTTGGCAGACTGAACATGGAAGGTGATTTGGGGAGGGCCTGAATTTTCCTGCATGCCTCTCTCCATGCCCACCCAAATCTACATGGCCAAGAGTAAGCTTGGTACCCCACCCTGATAGCTTTAAGGGGAAAGAGCAGGCGCCCTAAAATTTCCATTAGACATAACAAACCTGTGGGTATACCTTACATCCATTAGGATAAGAAAGTTGTAAAATCTGTTTTAAAATTCATGCAAAATCCATACATGTTTGTTTTCATGCTATAGTGTTTTCTCTGTACTTGATTTTCTTTTGTTCTCTGGTCATGTTGTTTTTGAAAATTTTCAGCTTTTGCTTTACAGAAGGAAAAAGAAAGGGATTTCTGCAGATCTAGGCCAAGATAGCTGGGGAGATGAGAATACATCAGGGGCCAGATAAAGCTCTATCAAGGGTAGCCCCCAGTTCCGGAGCTGGGAAGAGTCTTTGAGGTTTAGGCAAGTGGAGGATGAAAACCCAGAACTGGAAGCTGAGAGCTTCATTACTTTCCATGAGTCTGTCCCCAGCTCTCTCCATTGAGTAGGTGATGGTCTTCTAGCAGCCTGTTAGCCACACAGCGTTCATCTGCAGTAGGCCACATTCTGCTGTACAGTGCTGCAGTCATCTCAAAGACCACACCATGAGAACCACTGTGGTAGACATATGGCATATTAAAATGGTAATTAGGCTGGGCACGGTGGCTCCCATCTGTAATCCCAGCACTTTGGGAGGCCGAGGCGGGTGGATGGAGAAGTCAGGAGTTCAAGACCAGCCTGACCAACACGGTGAAACCCCGTCTCCACTAAAATACAAAAGTCAGCCAGGTATGGTGGTGCATGCCTATAATCGCAGCTACTCAGGAGACTGAGGCAGGAGAATCGCTTGAACCCAGGAGGCAAAGGTTGCAGTGAGCTGAGATTGCGCCACTGTACTCCAGCCTGGGTGACAGAGCGAGACTGTGTCTCAAAATAATAATAATAATAACAATAATCATAATAAGACTGGGCACGGTGGCTCACACCTGTAATCCCAGCACTTAGGGAGGCTGAGGCTGGTGGAACACTTGAGGTCAGGAGTTCGAAACCAGCCAGGCCAACAAGGCGATACCTTGTCTCTACCAAAAATACCAAAATCGGCCTGAGGCAGGAGAATCGCTTGAACCCAGGAGGCAAAGGTTGCAGTGAGCTGAGATTGCGCCACTGTACTCCAGCCTGGGTGACAGAGCGAGACTGTGTCTCAAAATAATAATAATAATAACAATAATCATAATAAGACTGGGCACGGTGGCTCACACCTGTAATCCCAGTGCTTTTGGAGGCCAAGGTGGGAGAATCACTTGAGCTCGGTGAAACCTCTTCTCTACAAAATATACAAAAGTCAGCCAGGTAAGGTGAGTGTCTGTGGTCCAGCTACTCAGGAGACTGAGGCAGGAGAATCGCTTGAACCCAGGAGGCAAAGGTTGCAGTGAGCTGAGATTGCGCCACTGTACTCCAGCCTGGGTGACAGAGCGAGACTGTGTCTCAAAATAATAATAATAATAACAATAATCATAATAAGACTGGGCACGGTGGCTCCCATCTGTAATCCCAGCACTTTGGGAGGCCGAGGCGGGTGGATGGGGAAGTCAGGAGTTCAAGACCAGCCTGACCAACACGGTGAAACCCCGTCTCCACTAAAATACAAAAGTCAGCCAGGTATGGTGGCGCATGCCTATAATCGCAGCTACTCAGGAGACTGAGGCAGGAGAATCGCTTGAACCCAGGAGGCAAAGGTTGCAGTGAGCTGAGATTGCGCCACTGTACTCCAGCCTGGGTGACAGAGCGAGACTGTGTCTCAAAATAATAATAATAATAACAATAATCATAATAAGACTGGGCACGGTGGCTCACACCTGTAATCCCAGCACTTAGGGAGGCTGAGGCTGGTGGAACACTTGAGGTCAGGAGTTCGAAACCAGCCAGGCCAACAAGGCGATACCTTGTCTCTACCAAAAATACAAAAAAATTATCCAGGCATGGTGGTGTATGCCTGTAATCCCAGCTATTCAGGAGGCTGAGGCAAGAGAATCCTTTGAACCAGGGAGGCGGAGGTTGCAGTGAGCCGAGATCATACCACTGCACTCAAGCCTGGGTGACACAGCAGGACTCCGTCTCAAAATAAAATAATAATAATAATTAATAATGGTTTTCATCTAATCTAAGACATCATCAATCATAAGAAGCATCATTATTTTATGTAACACTTAGAAAAAACTTCTGACAAGTAATCATGGCATGCCATAAGATGCATCCCAAAATGAGGAATCATAAAATGTGAAAAACATGCATCTCAGAATTGGTAATATGCTGATGTTTTCAATTAGTCTTCAAGCCATTTTCCAATTACAGTGTTTTCTACTCAAGTTTGAAACCCCCAGTAAAGGCAGAAATGAGCCTCTCTTCCCCTGAAACCTCCCATTAAGGCAGGAATGAGCCTCGCTTTCCCTGAATTCCTAGAGTTCTACAAAAGAAATGTTAAATCCTGGTACCTCCATTAATTTTAACTTTGCCTCCGGGGAGAAGGTGCAACCCTTCCTATGGACTTTGCTTGTACTACCTTTGTGATCTATCATATTCTGTTCTTTCTGGTAACCATTTACATGTATGACAATAGATTTTAAGTTCATCAAAGGCAAGGATGGTATTTTATATATTCTCAAGTTTTAAGAGTGCATTTTAAAAAAGATCTGGGCCAGGTGCAGTGGCTCACGCTGTAATCCCAACACTTTGGGAGGCTGAGGATGGTGCATCACCTGAGGCCAGGAGTTCAAGACCAACATGGCCAACATGGTGAAACCCCATCTCTACTAAAAATACAAAAATTAGCCGGGCATGGTGGCGTGTGCCTGTAGTCCCGGCTACTCGAGAGGCTGAGGTACTAAAATTGCTTGAAGCCGGGAGGTGGAGGTTGCAGTGAGCCAAGATTGTGCCACTGCACTCCAGCCTAGGCAACAGAGTGAGACTCTGTCTCAAAAAAAAAAAAAAAAGAAATATTTTATTTGTAATTCCATGAGTTCTCACACTAAGTATTTCTTTTTTGTGTCCTGCCTTGTTTCCAAAAGGATTTTATGTGGTTTACAGAGGTACACCTGATAACACAGCAAGTAAAATACATATGAGGAAAATCCTCAGTATAAAAATTGAGGCCGGGCATGGTGGCTCATGCCTGTAATCCCAGCACTTTGGGAGGCTGAGACCAGTGGATCACTTGAGGTCAGGAGTTTGAGACCAGCCTGGCCAACATGGCAAAACCCTGTCCCTATAAAAAAAAAAAAAAAATTAGCTGGGCATGGTGGTGCATGCCTATAGTCTCAGCTACTTGAGAGCCTGAGGTAGGAGTATTGCTTGAGCCTGGGAGGTAGAAGTTGCAGTGAGCCCAGATCACCCCACTGCACTCCAGCCTGGGTGACAGAGGGAGACCCTGTCTCAAAACAAAAGCAAAACAAATCAGGACAAAGGGGAAATGAAAGTAGTGAAATTGGGTGTAACCAGGAGTAAGCTGTAACTTAAAAGCATTCTGTAAGATCCTGTTAACAGAAATAAGCCCAAATTTGGCTCTGAGCTTGCTAGCAGTCAAAAGGAGAAGGGAAACACGAGCAGTTATAAGACTGGGTCCATATAATAAAAACTAATTGCTCAAAAGAATCAGCTGACGGTACACCCTGCTTGTGTGCACCTGGCTAGTGTGTATTCCTTAACCTTTCATTTCTTTGCATATTTCCAGATCCTGACTTAGGGCTTGTATAATGGTAGGCCAGTAATTCTCAGACTTTTTCGTCTTGGAAGTCTTTTATGCTTTTTAAAAACTTTTTTTTTTTTGAGACAG
>NW_012111031.1:6908037-6908524 GCF_000951035.1 Colobus angolensis palliatus
AAAATAGGCATATGTTCAAAATAAAGACCGAAAAGAGTGGCATTGCTTTACATTTTTTCAAATATCTCTAACAGCTGAATTTTATACCTGCTTCTTCCCTGAGTCTATTGCAATAGCACACATCATGTAGCTTCTGGAAAATTCCATGGAACATTTGTGAGAAAATAAGAGTGAAAAAGGCAAATAACATCTTGGTATTAATTATGAAAATAGTTTTGATGTAGCAGACCCCTGAAAAGGTCTGGGAGACCACTTTGAGAACCATGGTGGCATAGCATGCTTAAAATGTTAATTCAAATGTTTAGATTTCCAAAGCCTTGTTTTTCTTAGTGTGGCTAATGTCTTTCAGACTCTGGCCCCATCAGCATTTGATGTGAGTTTGTATAAGACTCTGGGGAGGGGGGAGGGATTGCATTGGGGAGTTATACCTGATATAAATGATGAATTGATGGGTGCTGACGAGTTGATGGGTGCAGCACACCAACAT
>NW_012111031.1:6909780-6913880 GCF_000951035.1 Colobus angolensis palliatus
AAAAAAAAAAAAAAGACTCTGGCTGCGAGCCTGAGGCTCCGCAAGCCTGTGTCATGACTGCTGCACTTCCCCTGGCACAACAAGGAAGCATTCGCTATTCTCTGAGCAAGCCAGGTGGGATGGTTCACACCTGTAATCCCAGCACTTTAGAAGACCTGAGGTGGGCAGGTGGATCTCTTGCACAAAGGAGTTTGAGAGCGGCCTGGGCAACGTGGCAAAACCCCATCTCGACAAAAAATAGAAAATTTAGCGGGGCGTAGTGGTGCACGCCTGTGGTCTCAGCTACTCGGGAGGCTGAGGTGTGAGAATCACTTGAGCCCAGGAAGTTGAGGCTGCAGTGAGTCGTGTTGGCGCCACTGCACTCCAGCCTGGGTCACAGAGTAAGACCCTGTCTCTAAAACAAAAACAAAAAAACAAAAACCGGGATAAGCGTCACAGATATGACCTGAAACCACTAATGTCCAATCCCAAGAGCTGGCCCCTTCTCGTTCTCACCTTCCGTCACCACAGGCTCACAGCAGGTTCATGGTCACCTGGAGCACATTGGGCCCAAGAAAAAAAGTATTTCCCCCACCACCGCCAGCACATCCAGGATAGTTCCTAAGCGAACTCCTCCACGACCATAAGGCCCAGGGGTGGGTACCAGCTAACTCCACTTTCATCCTGCATGTATTCTTAATCAACCCAGTTTAATTGTCCAGCCAGATTTCCTAAGGTATAGCTACTCTCTCTAACTTCAAAAGGAGATCTGTAAGGAATCAACCATACTCCATTGTGAGAATCTGCTTTTCCCATGGCCTCCTTCCCCTTGTCACCTATCTGGCAATCTGGAAGGACAAACTGGACACGTGTAGCCTCTTCCTCTCCCTTTTTCCTGTTGGGAGCTGGCCTACCACTCCCTCCTCCACGTAGTAAGGTTTATAGGCCTGTCTGTCTGATTTTAGGGTTAAGTCTTATAGAGTATTAGGAAGTCATTTGCTCACAGAGTCTCTGACCTCTGCCAGGTGTCATGGCTCACACCTGCAATCCCAACTACTCAGGAGGCTGAGGCGGGAGGATCGCCTCAGCTCAGGAGTTCAAGACAAGCCTGGGCAAAATAGTGAGACTCTGCCTCAAAAAAAATTTTGTTTTCAAAAAAATATAATCTCTGCCCTCCAACCTAGCCTTTGTCAGTAGTAAAGGTGAAGGTGACATTTTAGTCTCCATCTGCTGCCTCCTTATTCTTATATCTTAATTGCTTCAGAACCCTGGCGAGGAATAAGGGCACCATTACAACGCCCCTCAAAGACCCCAACATGGTCATATAGGTAAGCATTAGCAATTTTAGGTCACTGCTGAGAAGACAGTTATTAAAGGTGTTCTAAAGTTTAAAAATTTGCTTTGACTATTCTCTTCAGGAACTTTTAACACTTTTTTTTTTTTTTTTTTTGAGACACAGTCTTACTCTGTTGCCAAGGCTGGAGTGCAGTGGCATGATCTTGGCTCACTGCAGCCTCCACCTCCCAGGTTCAAGTGATTCTCCTGCCTCAGCCTCCCAAGTAGCTGGGATTACAGATATCCGCCACTACAACTGGCTAATTTTTGTATTTGTAGTAAAGATAGGGTTTCACCATATTGGCCAGGCTGGTCTCAAACTCCTGACCTCAAGTGATCCACCCACCTCGGCCTCCCAAAGTGCCAGGATTACAAGTGTGGGCTGCAGAGCCTGGCCTAATACTACTTAATTTTTTATCAAACACTCTGGTGCTAGTAGACAATCTCCTTTAGGGAAAGAACTGCTTTCAGGAAAAGATTTTAATAAGTTACCTGTAATAAAAGTGAGAGGCCTTAAAGGAAGGAAAAAGAGAATATATATGCTGCCTCTTTATGGGAAAACATGAAGGATTTGTCACTTATTTTTTCCTACTGATGGGGAGTGGGGCTAAGGAGGAAAGAGAGAGAAGAGCCAGTGAGCTGGTCTGAGTTGGGGACTGTGGGAAGTCACAGTGGGTGACTGATGATATTTTAAGCACAGGGACACTCAGAGTTTAATCTGAAGTTCCATTGCTGTGATGTAATCCACTCTCTTCCTTCCCATGTGTCATCAGTGATTATGACAATACAAACATCAGCAGAAATCTTGGGGACAGTTTGGGATTCCCTAGAGGGTATGTGCCAACGTTCTCTGCCCTTCAGGTCTTTGTTCTGAAGCAGTATTTGTGGCAGATTGCTGGACGAATATTCTGTCCATTGCAGATCATGAAATAATTTTATCTGTGGATCAATCCAGATCACAGGAAGCTGTGAGTTATGACTTCATTACAGAAAAAATAAAGAAAGAAACAAAAAGAAAGCTGTGAGGCAGGAGCCCTTTGTTCCGCCCACTAGTAGACCTATTTTTACTGAATTGAATATAAAGGTTAGGCCTACACTGAAGAAAGTTATAAGAAATGGGCTGGGCACAGTGGCTCATGCCTGTAACGCCAGCACTTTGGGAGGCCAAAGCGGGCAGATCACGAGGTCAGGAGATGGAGACCATCCTGGCTAACACAGTGAAACCCCGTCTCTACTAAAAATACAAAAAATTAGCCAGTGTGGTGGCATATACCTGTAATCCCAGCCACTTGGGAGGCTGAGGCAGGAGAATCGCTTGAACTTGGGAGGCAGAGGTTGCAGTGAGCTGACATCACCCCACTGCACTCCAGCCTGGGTGTCAGAGCGAGACTCCATCTCAAAAAAAAAAAGAAAGAAAAGGAAAAAGATATAAACCGGCCGAGCGTGGTGGCTCACGCCTGTAATACCAGCACTTTGGGCGGCCAAGGCGGGCAGATCACGAGGCCAGGAGTTCAAGACCAGCCTGACTAACACGGTGAAACCCTGTCTCTACTAAAAATATAAAAATTAGTTGGGTGTGGTGTCGCATGCCTGTAATCCCAGGTACTCAGGAGGCTGAGGCAGGAGAATCGCTTGAACCTGGGAGGTGGAGGTTGCAGTGAGCTGAGATCACACCACTGCACTCCAGCCTGGGCGACAGAGCGAGATTCCATCTCAAAAAGAAAAGAAAAGAAAAGAAATAAGCCATAGGAAACCCATTACTAAATTCACTGTAGGGGTTTCGTTAAGACTAAATCATATAATGAGGGCCCATGAAAGAAATGCCTTGTGTGAAGTCTACCTATGCCAACTGTGCAGGACTTGATGACACATCCTTTGATATCATCCTTACCCCTGGCTTCACCTTACTGTCTTATTTGTATTTTCGGTTTGCACCAATGGCCTCCTTAATGTTTGAGGGAGCTGTGCTACATAGAACTCTAAAAACTGCTAGCAATAATTTTTCAAGCAAGGCAAAGCATAATGAAAAAAAATTAATACGCTTTCCAAATTCTGTTATCTCTAATTCCCACCTCACTATGCTCTTCACTTGAAAACGTGGAAAGTAAAAAGATAATTTATCTTCCTCCTGCGGCATGTTGGCAAGCATCCACCCAACCCCTCTTCACTACTCCCAAATAAGGACTTGCTGATATTTTTAGCAAAACAATTTATAGGTCCATTTTTCAAAAATCAAGCTAGTTCACCCGTGTGTGTGCTCATGCACACACACACACACTCACATACTGCTTAAGTGATCAGAAAAGCCAGCCACACAATTTATTTATTTATTTATTTATTTTTAAAAGTAGAGGCGGGGTCTTACTACATTGCCCAAGCTGGTATTGAAACCCTGGGCTCAAGCTATCCTTTTGCCTCAGCCTCCCAAAGTGCTGGGATTACAGGCATGAGCCACTGCGCGGGGCCAGCAATGTATGCATGGCCCTCCCTTAGCTTGTTTCAGGTATATATGCTTATTGCTTTAGTGCATTTTCCTTATATATTGTTTATACATGATATAAATACTTCCACATACCTTATTTGCATTGCTATGTTTGGTATCTGTGAGAAAAATAATATTTTGGATATTCGAAACAATATTGGAGCAAATATCTAAGCATTAACAATTAATGCTATAGTTCCCCTTTGATTACTCACTTTTCCCCAGCTGCCTCCCAGAATTAGCCACTGTTATCAGTTTGATGCATAACCTTCTAGATTCTCATGTTTGCTTTTGTAAATATATA
>NW_012111031.1:6919280-6920952 GCF_000951035.1 Colobus angolensis palliatus
TATTGTAATTGTCTGATACTTTGATTTACCAAAATGAACACTTCTATGAGAGTAAGAGTGGATCGAACTTGTTCACAATTGGGATCTTCGTGCATATCCCAGTTCTAAGGGATACAGAGCACAAAATATTTGTGAAATGGAACAAGCTTTCAGACTTCATACTAGCATATATCTTTGCCTTATGCCAAAGATGTGAGGATGTGACTAAATATTGAAGTTTTGTTTTGTTATTGAGCCAAGGTCTTGCTCTGTCATCCAGACTGGAGCGCGGTGGTGCAATCATAGCTCAGTGTAACCTCCAACTCCTGGGCTTAAGCGATCCTCCCAGCTCAGCCTCCCTAATAGCTGGGATTACAGGCAGGCACCACCGCACCCAGTTTTTAATTTGCGCGCGCGTGTGTGTGTGTGTGTGTGTGTAGAGACAGGGTTTCAGTAGTTGCCTCCCAAAGTTCTGGGATTACAGGCATGAGCTACCATGCAGGACCTGTTTTGTTTTAATACTTAGTAATTCGGTGTAAAGTCCTCCAAAGAACAGGTGGGGCAGGTGGGAAACTCCCTTTGTTTGTTTGACCCTCTAGCACCAAAGATAAAATTTCAACTTCATCTTAAAGTGACAACGTACTTTTCCAAGACCAAGTGCGAAACAGTAAAGGGAAGAGCTAGCTCCGTAGCTGTCCGCCACAGAATGCCACAAGCTTTCAATTAAGGGACAAAATTGGAACACATGGAAACCCTATGCAAACTCCCGTGACATCTTCCCTTCTCTCCAAGTCCCTTCCCACAAACCCTGCGCCCCCCACGATTATTCCCCAGGGGCCGAGCTGGACGACTCGGGTCCCACTACCCGGCCTCAGCGGTGCCCCCACAAAGGCGTCCGAAAAACGCTGGGGTAGATGTGAAAAGTTGTCAGAGGCCCTCGGGCAGTCCCGAGATCTCCCCCAGGCCAGAGGGCCTGACTCTCCCTAAATGCCATGTTCCCCTACATCGGTTGATACTCAGGTTCCCAGAAAAGGGTGGAACCTAGGCTGGACAAGGCGCAGGGCGAAAGTTTAATTTCTCTGAGCCCCACCTAGCCCCCAGCACCTCTCCGGGTACCCCAGTGGGGTAGGGAGGAGCTGGGTCCATCAGACTCCGCTTCCCCAGCTCCGCCCACACAGGACTAGGGAGCACCCCAAGAGTTGGCCTCCTCCCACGCTGCGCGCGCACCTACCCGCCCCCACCCCCACCTACTACCGTGCCCAGTGGAACAGAGCCTTGTGTCTCCGCGTCAAGTCCCCGGATGCTCACCTCCCCGACTCGCCCCCGCTGTGGCCCCGCCCCCGCGCGGCTCTTCGTGCCACGTCACCGCCTGCGTCGCTTCCGGAGGCGCAGCGGACGATGACGTAGAGGGACGTGCCCTCTATATGAGGTTGGGGAGCGGCTGAGTCGGCCTTTTCCGCCCGCTCCCCCCTCCCCCCGAGCGCCGCTCCGGCTGCATCGCGCTCGCTCCGAGTTTCGGCCTCCTGCTAAGCTAGCGCCGCCGTCGTCTCCCTTCAGTCGCCGTCATGATTATCTACCGGGACCTCATCAGCCGTGAGTCCTCACTGCACTATCCTTACTGCAGCACATGGGGGTCTGGGGTGCGGGTGGGGGCGGGGAAGGCGCCGCCGTCGCGGGTCCAGGGAACTCCGAC
>NW_012111031.1:6921697-6941411 GCF_000951035.1 Colobus angolensis palliatus
AGATGGTCAGTAGGACAGAAGGTAACATTGATGACTCGCTCATTGGTGGAAATGCCTCCGCTGAAGGCCCAGAGGGCGAAGGTACCGAAAGCACAGTAATCACTGGTGTCGATATTGTCATGAACCATCACCTGCAGGAAACAAGTTTCACAAAAGAAGCCTACAAGAAGTACATCAAAGATTACATGAAATCGTAAGTGATATTGGCAGTACCTAGCTAATGTCTAGAATCTTAAGGGATTTAAAGATGGGCTAACTCTTGAGGTTCTTTCGCAGTGGATGGATATACTTTTGTGAAAGTCTTTGCCTTTTTATTAATGAGTTCACTGAAAAGAATGGTTGCTTTTCTATAATGTGAGCATACTGAAGGCTGCAGTCTGGTTCCGTTTAGAATTAGAATAGTACTTTGAAAATAGTCAACAGGAAATGTAAACGTTCTTGAAGGACACCTTCTGTGAACTAGTAATATCTTAACAGCTGGTTGCCTTTTTCAGTGTTGTCTTTTTTTAAGCTTGGGTATTTTTTACTTTAAAAATTGATTTTACTGAAAATTCAGTATTTCAACCTGTTAATGAAATGTTGTTTTAGAATCAAAGGCAAACTTGAAGAACAGAGACCAGAAAGAGTAAAACCTTTTATGACAGGGGCTGCAGAACAAATCAAGCACATCCTTGCTAATTTCAAAAACTACCAGGTAAATACCTTAAGTATTTGGATCAAAGGATTGTACAATTTTAACTTCAAGAGCAAAAATTAAGTTGATTAATCTTCGATTCTATACTAGTATTCATGGTGTAGAAAGTGGCTTTCCTAGCTCTCAGGTGTTTCCAAATCCTGTCTTCTTGATTGAAAATTTGCTTCCCAGATGACATTTCTCAGTTTTTTTTTTCCTGAATTGTGTAACCACCTGAGTGTTCTTTGTTTTCTGTTTACAATTCTCATGTATCTCATTGCTACTGGTCCTCCTTCTGATATATCTGAGCTTGTTAATTCTACTTTTGGAAAATATCAGTGGCTTTCCCTTTCCTCTAATTTTTCAACTTCATGCATTCCCTGGCCATAAGATACTTCCGAACTGTATGGTATATTCTATCACTGTCAGCCTTATGTTCCCTTATAAGCGTGTTCTAGGGTTTGGGATTGTACTTAGGACTGAGAGAGTAAAGGTTTCCAGAAAGCCTGGTGTTCCTGGATTGCTCTGTACATTATTTTTCTATTTAGGTTACTAGTAAGGTGCCTTAATCCAGTGAACAGATGTTTATAATAAGTGGGCATCAGTGCTTTTGGGTACTGGAGTTCTCCTGATTTTTATGGTGTTCTAAACCTTCCCTTGTACTGTAGGGAATGGCATAATGGTCTAATTCTAGGTATTTTGTTTGCTTCCCAAGTTCTTTATTGGTGAAAACATGAATCCAGATGGCATGGTTGCTCTATTGGACTACCGTGAGGATGGTGTCACCCCATATATGATTTTCTTTAAGGATGGTTTAGAAATGGAAAAATGTGTAAGTACAAGGGGGCGTGGGTTAAAATCAGTAATGTAAAAGAAAAGGTATTTTAGATGTGATTTCCAATCGTTTTGTGATACTGAGATAGAATGAGTTTTACAGCGTTCTGAAACATGGATTTAGTTTTTTTTGGGGGGATCAAGAGAATTGTGTTTCATATGTAAAAGATTCTTAGGGTATAAAAACGCTTAGGACCTTGTTTGTGGAAAACGTTGAGTGCAGATGGGGCATAATAAAGTACAGTTTAGGCTGGGTGTGGTGGCTCACACCTGTCATTTCAGCACTTTGGGAGGCAAAGGTGGGTGGATCACCTGAGATTAGGAGTTCCGAGACAAGCCTGGCCAACATGGCGAAACCCTATCTCTGCTAAAAATACAAAAATTAGCCAGGCATGGCGGCAGGCACTTGTAATGCCAGCTACTCTAGAGGCTGAGGCAGGAAAATCACTTAAACCTGGGACGGGGGTTGCAGTGAGCCGAGATCCCACCACTGCACTCTAGCCTGGATGACAGAGTGAAGCGCTGTCTCTAAAAAAGATAGTTTGAATGCTGAAGGAGATCAGAGAACACTATTGACCTTCCTCTAGATACGGCCTCACTTTCACTTCATAATCCTGTTTTGTTGTATATATATATGGATCAGTATCAGTGTTTTTCACTTTGGTTTGCTGATAATTGGCAGCTGATCATTGAAAGCTTAGTGCAGTACTAGCTTTTAAGTAAATAGAGCTGACTGCTGAACTGGTATGCAAATTGCTTTACTAATATAAATAACTCAGTGTCTCCTATGGAAGGAACTGCTGGAAGCTGTACAGAAACAAAGGCATTCTTTATCCTAGTTTTCATAGGCTTCTGTATAAATTAGGAAGAAGATAAACATAAGGCTATACTGAACATTCAAGGTCAAGAGTCAACAATAGATTACTTAGAACAGTGTAAGATGACTTACCATATCTGAGGTTTTTGTTGGTAGAGCAGGGTGTGGGTGGTACATGCCACAGCCTTCTGGAAAATGAACTACCGCTGATTTGGTAAGGGTATTCTGCATCCACTGATAGACCTTGAACAATTTACTGTTGTTCTTTTGGTTTGCACTAGGATGCAAAAGAAAAATCCCTGCGCTTTCTGTCTGTCTTTGTGGCGGCCCAGATTGAATTGGGGAATACATCTATAGCCTAGAAATGTAGGCTATGTTAATGGTAACGTAATTTTTGCAATGTAACGTTTGAAAAATATTAATATAGTTTTTGTTTTTACAGTAACAAATTTGGCAGTTACTTTGGATCTATCACCTGTCATCGTAACTGGCTTCTGCTTGTCATCCACACAACACCAGGACTTAAGACAAATGGGACTGATGTCATCTTGAGCTCTTCATTTATTTTGACCGTGATTTATTTGGAGTGGAGGCATTGTTTTTAAGAAAAACATGTCATGTAGGTTGTCTAAAAATAAAATGCATTTAAACTCAAATATTTGAGAGAATGCCTTTTAGTTTAATGCATAGTTAAATTCATCCTGTAGTGTTCCTGGAGGAGCTAGAGCCTGGTTGTAGGCTACTACTCATCAGTTAACTTCTACAGCGGAGACTACTTCTGGGACTGGAATATAAAAAAGAATCAAAGGTTTTGATTGTGAGTTGCAATAAAGGGAAAGACCATGCTCATAGCAGTGCCAACATCTGAAGTGTGGAGCCTTACCCATTTCATCACCTACAACGGAAGTAGTTAACTGGAAGAGATTACCAAGAAAATAGAAAGAGACTCATTCAGTGGAAGCACCTTTGTCTCAGCTTATTTAACATAGAGCCAAATCTCTTGGGATGAATGTTAAACTCCCTGTTAACTAGAGCACAGGGACTGGCAAACTAGCCTGTCCGACCACCTGTTTTGTACACTTTAAGGTGGTTGGTTGCCTTTTTAAATGGTTGAGGGGAAAAGAATACCTTGTGGGATATGGAATTTAAGTTCGTGTCCAGTTTTATTGAAACGTGGCTATGCTCATTCGTTTGTGGATGGACCGTGGCTGTTGTCGCTGCATGAGCAGAGTTGTGTCTAAGACTAGAGCCTGTGAGTTTGCCGGCCCCTGATTTAAAAGATGAAGGCACACAGAATGTGGGCTGGCTGGTGAGCAGAGGGGTAAAAATGTTCTCTATATTGTATCTGAAAAGACCGGGTGTGTGAATGGGTAAGAAAATGCATCTATTTGACAGACCTGGAGCAGTTACTACCTGCTGCTAAGGTTTCCACTACAGATGCAAGAAAAACATGTCCTTGCGCTTTCCGTCTGTCTAATTGTGGCAGCTGAGATTGAATAGAGGAATACAGGGGAAAAAACGGGAAGAGAATTTTTGAGGAGGGTTGGTCACCCAGGCTTGGAGTGCAGTGGCACAAGCAGCTCACTGCATTCTCTGCCTCCTGGACTCAAGCCATCTTCCCACCTCATCCTCACTAGTTGCTGAAACTATAGGCATGCACCCCTATGCCCAGCTAACTTTTGTAGAGACCAAGTATCACTTAATTGCCCAGGGTTGTCTCAACTCCTGAGCTCGAGATCTGCCCACCTCAGCCTCCCAAAGTACAGGCCCAGCCTGGGAGGGGAATTTTCAAAACGTGAGTTTTGGGAAATAGTTCCTACCAGCCTTACCTGGTTGATGACACTTGTGAAAGAAGGGTTAAAAGCAAGCCGGTAACCGGTCTGTTTGAACATGTGAATGCCGTGGTTTGAGCAATCTGGAGTTTGCCCTAGTGTCAAAATTCCAGACTATGTCCGTAGTGTCCAAAACCTGAGGCAGATATAATTAATCATGTTAACCCCCACCCCTGTGATGGGAAACAAACCTAAGTAAGTATTGGAAACTTAAAACTTTATAGCAATTTTAAGCATTCTGATAGTTTTTTTGTAGGGATGGGGACATGCCATGTGACCCAGGCTGGTCTGAAAACTGGCCTCAAGTGATCCTGCTTTGGCCTTCCAAAGTGTTGGGATTACAGGTGTGAGGCATTGCACCTGGCTTAGCATTCTGATTTGACATTGTAATGAAAAGTGTTGAGTCTCATCTGCAGGGCATTTTGTCCGCTGAAACGACAGCAGGAAGGGAGATTTCAGGCAGTGGTCAAAGCTGGGAAAACCAGGATAGTGGAGAGAACCTTGACGTGAGAGATGGAAGCTAATTGGTGAACTAGCCTTGGAAGCCTGAAACAGCAGGCAAGTAGCAATTCAGAGGCTTTGTGGGTTCCACTGCTCCAACTTGTTTTGAAAATTTTCAGTTCTGCAAGAAGAGCCCGTGTTTCCCAAGTTGTCTTTTGCTCTTAGCTGTTTTCCCAACATCCAGATCCAATCAAGGTTGGGACATAGTATTTTATCATGTCTATTTAAGCCGGAAGTGATCAACCCTGGTTGTTTACCTCATGATAAACCTTTGAAGATTCCAGATAGAATCTTCTCAGACCTTGTTATGTCTTTTTCTGGTTATTCCTAGGGTCAAGATGTTTTGGGCAAGAATAAGGACGTGCATGTCAGAAAGCTCATAACATTTTGTCTTTGAAGCAAGTTTAATACAGGCATGCTTTAGTAGCCTGTGGGCCCTAGGGTTTGTTCAAGTTCTCCAGAGTGGAGCAAGAGGTGTTAGAGGACTTTTCTAGGAAGATCCTTGTAATATGACATTTGAAAACAAACGAAGGTGTGGAAGTAGACCATGTGGATATCAGGACAAACGATTCCAGGCCAAGACAACAGCAATTGGTCTGGAGTGTGATGTGTTCTGGGAAGAAAGTGGCTGCTTTGCTAACCCAAGAAGACGGGAAGGGTTGTAAAGCAGCGTGAGTGCACAAGAAAGGAAGACCAGACCTCAAAACCACAGGCGCTCTGAGCGGAAGAGTTACATGATATATCTCAAAATTTTCAAAGGATCACTTGGGCTACCAGATAGCAGGGTAAAAGCATAGAATAGTTGTGTATAATGTGTTTTAAAGGCAAAGATGATAGTAGTTTAGTCTAAGGTAGTAGACTGAGGTGGTAGGAAATGGAAGATAGAGACAACAGGATATGCTAATGGGTGAAAGATGGATTTCATGTTGATATCAAGTATTTTGGTCTGAGCATTTGGAAGAAAGGAGTTGGCACTGAGATGGGAAATTGAGTTTTGTTTGTTTTGGATGTGTTAGGTTTGAAATGCTGATTCTTCAGAGAAGTCAAAGCTGGAGAACGCTATATAGAGAGTGGGAAGATACCAATAGACATTAACAGTCATGATACTGGATAACGTCATTTGGAGAGTGAGGATAGACTTTGCATTCCAACATGAGATCAGTTGACACAAAGAGAAACCAACAAAAGTAATTAATGGGTGCTCCCACTGCACTTGTACTCAGAAGGCTGAGGTGGTAGGATTGTTTGAGGCCAGCCTGGGCACCACAGGGAGACCTCATCTCACATTTAGCCAGGCATCGTGGCTTATGCCTGTAACCCCAGGACTTTGGCAGGCTGAAGAGGGAGGATCACTTGAGGTCTGGAGTTTGAGATCAGCCTGGGCAACATAGCAAGACCTAAAAAAATTAATTGGGCATCTGTAGTCCCAGCTACTCAGGGAGCTGAGCCCGAGAGGTTGAGGCTGCAGTGAGCTGTGATCATACACTACACTACAGTCTGGGCGACAGTGAGACACTTATCTCAAAAATAAGAGTTTGAAATTTTAAAAAAAAGAAGGAACTGCCCCTGAGGTAAAAACCAAGGGAGGGCCTCCCAGAGGTTAGGTGGAAAAAGTTTTAGGAAGGAGGAAGCAGTCAACAGGGTTACCTGTTGCAAAGTACTTAAGTAATATGAGGACTGATGGTGGTAAACTTGACTATCGTTGGATTTCACTAGTGGGGAAGAAAGCCTAATTAAAATGCACTCGAGACTAACAGTCGCGGGCATGAAATATAATACAGGTATATGGTTTTTTATTATGTGTGCATCTGCTTCAGCAGTAGGAGTGAATTACTCGTTTGGATCATTAGGAGTTTCAAAATCTAGTTAAGTCACTAGATTTGTGTTGATGTAAATTCATTCTGAACTGCAGCGACTGTCAGTGACTTCCTGCAAATTTAAACTGGTGATGATAATTATGGTAAAATTGCAAGACGAGCAATAAATCTCAACCAACTTGAGAAAACACTGATAACAAAGCATCCTTAAGGATATACACACCTGTGCACACAGGTGGACTGGAGTGACTGGCTGGCAGCAGAATACTCAGTAAAATGGAACTAAAACCAGGAGAATTTACTAATTTATAACTGGTAGGTCACTGCTACACTAAAGAAACACACACCAGTTCCAGCTTTGTGATCATTGGCATGTGTTTCTAGAGACTATTAAGAACTCTGAGTGCAACTTGAGGTTTCTGGAATATTTCATTATTCCAAAGGAAAAGGCCTTGATTAAACTTTTTAACATAAAGCAAGTAAAGAAAAAGGTGCCATAGCTAGGCACAGTGGCTCATGCCTGTAATCCCAACTACTTGGGAGGCTGAGGAGGGAGAATCACTTGAGCCCAGGAGTTTGAGCTCGGGGCGAGTTAATGGCTGTAACACTGCACTCCAGCCTGGGTAACAGAGGGAGGCCTTGTCTCTTGCAAGAGAGAGAGGTACCACATACCTTCCATTAAATAGAACTTGGCTGCTATGCTAGCCATCTCAATTGGCTACACTCTAAACATGGAGCTTGCAGATTAGTTAAAAATCATAATAGTGCTGATAGTTTCTATTTATCCCACTGAAATCCTCCAAGTCTATCCCTTAGTCAATGCAGCAATGATAAATCAGGCCCCTGTGCATGTCAGCAGTTCAAAACAGGTTTTACTACTGTAGGGGCATATTTTTAACGACCAGAACATTCCAGTTTATTTTTTGAGAGCCTGTAGATTGGTGCAGTTACACATAGTTTCAAATAATTGAGCCTGGAAGTTGGCATTGAGGTTTCCTCCATATGTTGCGCCATGAGAACCTTTGGGAGTGGATGTGGTTTTAGCTGGAGTCAATACAATTCAATGAGAGAAACGTCAGATACGAGTTTAGGGGAAGATTCTTTCCAAAATAACTTGTGCAATGAGGTTTCCCTCAATTACTTTCTCCTCCATTCATCTATATATGCATTCCACTCTTAGACTCTGACTTCAGAGGTAGAGCAAGGAGCACAAATTGGGGAGAACACTACGGTGCTGTTTTGTGTGTGAGTCACAATCGACAGACAAAGGAAAATTGAGACATCAAGGGACTCACTGGAGGGGCCCTCTGGGACACAAGCCACAATTATTACTTAAGAGTTACAATACAGTGTTTTTAATAATGGGACAGTAGAGCTACTAGCTACCATTTAGTCCTGAGTTTCTGGGTTTCTTTTTTTTTTTTGGAAAGTCAGGGTCTTGCTATGTTGCTGGAACTAATCTCAAACTCCTAGCCTCAAGTGATCCTCCTGCCTTTGCCTCCCAAAGTGCTGGGATTACAGGCATGAGCCACCACACCTAGTTACTAGAAATCTAGTTGTTGGCCAGATGTGGTGGCTCACACCTGTAATCCCAGCACTTTGGGAGGCTGAGGCAGTCAGACCACTTGAGCTGAGGAGTTTGAGACCAGCCTGGACAATAATATGGTGAAAGCCCATCTCTATAAAAAATAGAAAAAAAAAATGTACTTGTATAGTTGTTGATTTTCTCCACGTGTAAAGAAAGCAGATAAGCCCTAGTTTATTATCAAATGCGGCTCGCACGTGACCCCATCTAGAGGACAGGGTTATCAAATTACTCTACCGTTCCCCAAGCACTTGGTAGAAAAGTGGTATTTTCTGGACATCTATTCAAAACAGAGCTATACATGTAATTTCCTTTTCTTTGAGTACATTCATTTGGGAGTTATCCTTATTCATCATGTAAGTCAAACACCCAAACTAGTACTCAACCTGGGGGTGGAACTGGCAGTTAAAGAGGAAAATTACTGCACATGAAATTAGAAAGAAAAAATGAATACTTCTTTTGACTACCTCAGTGAGGTGGAAGATGCATCAACAGATGGCAAGTGTAAAATTGGAAGCTGAGCAGACTCAGATCTTGGGCGTGATGCCCTGTAACCTTTTCTTCATGATGTTCCTAGCACCCCATCCTTCCTAAGCCTCTCCCGTTAGCTTGAAGGGACCCAATCCACAGTGGTGGGTTTTTGTCAGATGGAACACAGGCTGTGTGTCAGCACCCTTGGTGACTGCCATTATGTCAGCATGATGGTAACACCAACTGCTGGTATCTATTAAAAGTAAAAGTGACTAAGCTGAAATTTGGTTAAGTAACATGCAACCTGTTCGGCTCTGTTCCATAGACCAGGGAGGAGCAGGAGGACTGGGTGTGAGTGTGAAAGCAGCAGAGATTTTCATGTAGGGGAGGAAAAATTGCTTTCCACACCCATTGCTAAGTTCATAACTGAGGCCCCTATAACAAAAGACAGAATGACAAAAGCAAAGCATACACTTTTTTTTTTTTTTGACACAGTCTTACTGTGTTGCCAGGCTGGAGTGCAGTAGCACGATCTCAGCTCACTGCAACCCCCGCTTCCCGGGTTCAAGTGGTTCTCATGCCTCAGCCTCCCGAGTATCTGGGACTATAGGTGTGCACCACCATACCCAGCTAATTTTTGTATTTTTAGTAGAGACAGGGTTTCACCATGTTGGCCAGGATGGTCTTGATCTCTTGACCTCGTGATCCGCCTGCCTCGGCCTCCCAAAGTCTGGGATTACAGGCGTGAGCCACCGTGCCCAGCTAGCATACACATTTTTAAAATGTTTTCTGTGACATGAGAGCCTTCATAAGGAAATGATGACCCAAAGAAACAGGTGAGTTTGTCTGTTTTGGTTTAATGAAGAGTGAACGGTTGTGCAGAAGTATTAGACAAAGGGGATGATCTAATGGTAAACTCAGGGGAACTCAGCAAGGCCTGTTTGTTCAGATTCTTCTCTGTGTTTCTCTGTCTTCAGAGATGAGGATATTTATTTCCCCTGGGTATATGGAGGGTACCTCTCAAATGAGAGTCATTTCTTTCTTTCTTTGAGACAGGGTCTCACTGTGTTGCCTAGGCTGAAGTGAAGTTGTGTGATCATAATTAACTGTAGTCTCAAACTCCTATGCTCAAGAGATTCTCCCAGCTCAGCTTCCCAAAGCGTTAGGATTACAGGCCGAGCCACTGTGCCGAGCCTATACCACACCTATTGCATCAGAATATCCTGCATTTAATGTTTTGGGTTTTTTGTTTGTTTTTTGAGACAGAGTCTCACTCTGTCACCTAGGTGGGAGTACTGCGGTGCAGTCTTGGCTCACTACAACCTCTGCCTCCTGGGTTCTAGCGATTCTCCTGCCTCAGCCTCCTGAGTAGCTGGGATTACAGGTGCCCACCACCATGCCTAGCTAATTTTTGTATTTTTAGTAAACACAGGGTTTCGCCATGTTGCCCAGGCTGGTCTTGAACTCCTGGCCTCAAGTGATCTGCCTGCCTCAGCCTCCCAAAGTGCTGGGATTACAGGCATTAGCCACCGCGCCCAGCCAGAGTATCCAGCATTTTAAAAACCCTTCTGGGATTTCAGCTCCCTGCTGGGGGTTGAGAAACCACTACTGTAGCAGGAACCATGGGAAGGAAATGAGCTCATGAGATAAAGGAAAACAGCCCAGGCAGCTGGCTTGTGGTTACTGCCCTCTTGCTAAAGCGACATATAAAGCGCCAGAGTGGAAAGGAATCTAATGCTCCTGTCCGGTGCTCAGCATCCTTGACTTCCATCCCTCTTAACCACAGTGCCACGAAGGCCCTGCAGTTCCCCAGGTGTGGCTTGGCCTCGTTTTCCACATGGTGTGTTAATGCAATAATATTTTAATGCAGCCTAAACTGACATTTGCTTCTTTGGAGTAATATCAGACAGGAGACTTGTCTTGAATTTCTGCCAGGTAAAACCTGTCTTCATGCTTGCTGCTGAAACCAGGTCTACCCCATCCACACACTGGTGCAGCTGGATTTTGGACTCACCGCACAGGAACTTATACTGTGATACCTTTTTCTCACTTTGCATACCAGATGTCTCAGCATCCGACGTGTACTTTAGACATTTTCCTTCCTAATTCCTTTTTCTTTTCTTTCTTTCTTTTTTTTTTTAATTCTATTTTAGCGCGGCTAAAACAAACAAAAGATAAGCGTCCGCATCAATTTGGCAGACTTACAAGAAAAAAGGCATTCTTTCCATTTTGGAAGAAGGCATGTGGAATTAGTACTATGCTGTGGTGGTATTTTGAAATCTGGGTTCTAATAAAAGCCCCACCACTTGCTGTGAGAATTGCAGCATCTTAATCTTTCTAAGCCTCAGTATCTCCATCTAGAAAACCGATACTCATACTTACCTCGTCGGCTGATTTGATAAGTAGAGGCTATCACAGGAGTGCCTTTACCATGAGAAATTCTTACAATACTGGTCTCTACTGGGAATCAGTGCAAAATACAAGATGCCTGTTCACATTTTCTGACTTCTGTGTAGACTTGGGAAACTGCATCAAGAATATGTTTTAGGCCGGGCACAATGGCTCATGCCTGTAATCTCAACACTTTGGGACACCAAGGTGGGCAGATCACAAGGTTAGGAGTTCGAGACCAGCCTGACCAACATGAAACTCCGTCTCTACTAAAAATACAAAAATTAGGCGGGTGTGGTGGCAGGCGCCTGTAATCCCAGCTACTCAGGAGGCTGAGGCAGGAGAATCACTTGAACTTGGGAGGTGGAGGTTGCAGTGAGCCAAGATCACGCCATTGCACTCCAGCATGGGCAATAGAGCGAGACTTAGTCTCAAAAGAAATATATTTTAGCTCATTTGCATTACCTACTCCCTGGTAGCTGTCCTCACACCCTATTTTTCACTCAGAATCTCCTTATCACATACTTGGTGATTTGATAGATGGCTGACCACATGGGTCTGGAGTAAACCCTGAATGGGGACCCATGAGTCCCAGCTCTGGTGCCAGCCCAGAACCCCAAAGCCACAGAGTCCTCCTCCAAAATGAGATGATTAAACTGGGTGATCCTACTTCAATCTCTAGGTCCTATCCATCTTCTGTAAATGAGCCTACTTACTGAGCCCTTAGAGACTTTGGTTGTTTATTAAGACTCATTTGAGGCCAGGCATGGTGGCTCACACCTGTAATCCCAGCAGTTTGGGAGGCTGAGGCAGGTGGATCGCTTGAGGTCAGGAGTTCAAGACCAGCATGGGCAACATGGAGAAACCCCATCTCTACTAAAAATACAAAAATTAGCTTGGGATAGTGGTGGGTGCCTGTAATCCCAGCTACTCTGGGGACTGAGGTGAGATAATTGCTTGAATCAGGGAGGCAGAGGTTGCAGTGATCCCAGATTGCACCACTGCACTCCAGCCTGAGCGATAGAGAGAGACTCGGTCTCAAAAAAACAAAACAAAACAAAACACACAAATTCTTATCTATCCCTAGATTCTTCTTCAGGGTTAACAAGCAGTTTGATGTCACTTTAAAATGGGCAACTCATACCTTCCCCGTACCATGTGAAACTTTGTGTACCTATATTCCTTTTTTTCCCCCCAAACATTGCCGGGTTGATCCTAGTCTTGAAAGTTCAGGCCTTTCCTCTTGGCCTGTTTCTGGAAGAAATGCTCATGAGGTGGATGAGAGGCAGGTGATATGTGCTGTTGCTCTGGCCCCACCCTGGGGAAGCCAGATGACAGCACCGCAGCATTTTCAATAGGTGACCCGCCTGAGAGGAGGAGGGACAAATGTGCCCAAGGCCATTATGGAGAACGAACACCTATGCAGTTGGAGAATGCTAAGGGTGTCGTCCTCTCCCTCCTGAGAGAAGCTAAGAAGTTCCAGGCTTAGGGTGCTACAGAAATAGAGATTTAGGATGGAAAAAAGGAAGGATTTCCTAACTACCACCAGGGCTATCAGGCACTGATATGACTTATTTGTGAATACAGTTGTATAGAATTGTTATGTGGCAAAGACGAAGATCAAGCTGGAATGTCTTCCATGTATCCCTTGGCGGAGGCAGTGGGCAGCATAAAAGTACAAGATGGCAGGTGGAGTCTTTAACCTTGTGGTCTGGAGGCCGCATGATAGGGCTGCAGTGTATTTTCCTTCTCTACACGCTTGGGCCCTCATTCTGTTTTCTCTCACTCCCTCCATCCTAGTGTATTCTTGGATCCTGTCTCCCTCTCCTTGGGCTCCAACTAAAGCCAAATATCAGACCGACTTTACCTGTCTCATTACACCAATCACAGGCAGATTCTTTATTTTTCTTCTTTTTGAGACAGAGCCTTGCTCTGTTGCCCAGGCTGGAGTGCAGTAGCACAATCACAGCTCACTGCAGCCTGAAACTCCTGGGCTCCAGTGATCCTCCCACCTTGGCCTCCCAAGTAGCTGGTATTATAGGTGCGCCACATCACGCCTCACTTAGCTTTTTTTATTTTTAGCAGCGACATGGTCTGCTATGTTGCCCAGGCCAGTCTCGAACTTGAGGGCTCAAGTGATCCTCCTGCCTTGGTCTCCCAAAGTGCTGGGAATATAGGCATGAGCCACTATGCCCAGCCTACATTTATTTTTATCTTTTTTTTTTTAGACAGAGTCTCACTTTGTTACCCAGGCTGGAGTGCAGTGGTGTGATCTTGGCTCGCTGCAGCCTCCACCTCCTGGGCTCAAGTGATCCTCCCACCTCAGCCCTCTAAGTAACCGGGACTACAGGCATCACCACCAGGCCCAGCTAACTTTTTTTGTATTTTTTTGTAGAGACGGGGTTTTGCCATGTTGCCCAGGCTGGTCTTGATCCACTCACCTCGGCCTCCCAAGGTGCCAGGATGACAGGTATGAGCCACCTTGCCTTGCTGTCTACATTTCTTTTTAGAGAGAAAGGATAGTTCATCAAACTTCAATATAGCCAGGTTGAAAATGTTTCAGATTTGGGACATGTGATAAACTGGTTGCACTGATGGCCAAACAATCTCCTTGTATTTCTGCCTCTTGCAATGCGGCTTTGCAGCTGCTCCCACCAAGTGAGAGATCTACTTCCCCGTCCTTCACCACCAGCCCTGTGACTTGCTTCGACTGTGAGAATGTGACAGAAGTGTTGATGTGACAATTCCAGGCCTAGGCTTCAAGGGGCCTTGAGCACTTCTCTCTCTCCAAACACTGCCTCCACTGGAACACAATCCTTGACTAGCTGCTGGAAATGAGAGACCGGGTGAAGCAGGCATGAATCATTCTAGCTAAGGCTATCCTAGCTGACATCCAGCTGTGCTGCCAGCTGACAGCAGAGGCATGAGAAAGCCTACTCCAAATGACCCAAGACCAGAACTCCCCAGCTAATTAAACTCAGCCTAAATTGCTGATCCCCAAAATCTTAAGCTAACAAATGGTGGTGGTTTTAAGCCACTAAGTTTTGGGGTAGCTTTACGTAGCATAGTTCTGGTAATAGGTAATTGTTTCAGGAGAAGACAGGAATGGTTCTGATAATTAGAACCACAACCATATTTATGTCACCAACCAACACTTCTCTCCCTTGAGTTCCAGACCCAAGTATCCAGCCAGCAAACCAACATTTCTATAATCAGAACCAAGCTCTTGATAACACCCCAAAATTTACTCCTTCTACAGCCACAGCCTTTACTGTCCTGATAAAATGAATAACTTTCTATTTCCAGTTGCTTAGGCCTAATCCTTGCACTCATTTTTAAGATTACTTTCTTTTACATTCCATGTCCAGTTTCTTAGCAAATCCTGTGGGCTCTACCTTCAAAATATATCCAGAATCTGCTCACATTTCACCAAATCTATGGCTACTGCTCTGAGCCAAGCCCTCACCATGTCTTGACTGGATTGTTCCAGCAGCCTCTTAACTTATTTTTGTTTCCAAGTTAATCGGGCACTTTGTATGTTACCTGGCAACCCTAACCAGGCATGCTTCCACTTCACAGCTTTTGCATCTGCCCAAATGCTCTTCCCAGATAGCTGCATAGCTCACTCTATGACTACCTTAAAGTTTCGGTTCAGATGTTATCTTGTCAATATCGAGGCCTTCCTGGTCAGGCATGGTGGCTCACACCTGTAATCCCAGCACTTTGGGAGGCCCAAAGTGGGTGGATCACTTGAGGTCAGGAGTTTGAGACCAGCCTGGCAAACATGATGAAACCATATCTCTACAAAAATTAGCCAGGCATGGTGGCACGTGTCTGTAGTTCCAGCTATTTGGGAGGCTGAGGCACAGAGAATTACTGGAAGGCCAAGGCTGCAGTGAGCCAAGATCACGCCACTGCACTCCAACCTGGGAGAGAATGTGAGACTCTGTTTCAAAAAAAAAAAAAAGACCTACTGGACCACCACATTTATTTATTTATTTAATTTTTTGAGATGGAGTCTCACTCTGTCACCCACACTAGAGTGCAGTGGTATGATCTTGGCTCACTGCAGCCACTGCCTTCTGGGTTCTAGTGATTCTTGTGCCTCAACCTCCAGAGTAGCTGAGACTACAGGTGTGCACCACCACACTCAGCTAATTTTTTTTTTTTTTTTTTTTTTTGAGACAGAGTGCTGCTCTGTCTTCCAGGCTGGAGTGCAGTGGTGCGATCTCAGCTCACTGCAACCTTTGCCTCCTGGGTTTAAGCGATTCTCCTGCCTCAGCTTTCTGAGTAGCTGGGATTACAGGTGCCTGCCACCATGCCTGGCTAAGTTTTGTATTTTTAGTAGAGACACGGTTTCACCATGTTGGCCAGGCTGGTCTTGAACTCCTGACCTTGTGATCCGCCTGCCTTGGCCTCCCAAAGTGCTGAGATTACAGACGTGAGCCACCGCTCCTGGCCCACTCAGCTAATTTTTGTATTTCTAGTAGAGACGGGGTTTCACCATGTTGGCCAGGCTGGTCTTGAACTCCCAACCTCATGTGATCTGCCCGCCTCGGCCTCCCAAAGTGGTGGGATTACAGGCGTGAGCCGCTGCGCCCAGCCGACCACCACGTTTAAACCCACCTTCCCGCCATGGTATGCCCAACCCTCTTATTTTTTCTCCATGGCACTTATTACATGTAACATACTATGTATTTTACTTACTTACTTGTCATCTATCTCAACCCCAATCCCGTGCAAGCTTCAAGAAGGTTTGGTTTTTGCTCTACTTTGGTTTGCTCGCTGCTGTATCCTCAGTGTTTAAAACAGCTCCTGGCACCTCGTGGGTGCTCGTGGTGGGTGATTTTCTGTGTCATCCTGACTGCACCGGGGGTGCCCAGATTAACTGTTGTTTCCGGTTGTGTCTGGGGGGGTGTTTCCAGATGCGATGAGCATTTCTGGCAGTGGACTCAGTGGAGCAGACGGCCCGTGTGAGTGGGCATCATCTAATCCATTGAGGGCCTGAACAGAACAAAAAAACAGAGGAAGCCCGAGGAGTTCACTGCTGTTACTGCCCGCCCACCTGCCTGAGCTGGGACATTCGTCTTCTCCTGCCCTTGGAATGGGATCTATACCACCAGCTACCCCGGTTCCCGGGCCTTTGAGCTTGGACTGAATTATAAAACCAGCTTTTCTGGGTCTCTAGCTCGTAGATGCCAGATCATGAGACTTCCTAGCACCCACAGTTATATGAGCCAATTTCTCACTCACCTGAATGCTATATCCCCTTTTTCCATCTTGGTGAAACAGCCTCTAACAGTTTATTGAGAAGCTACTTTTTTTGTTTTGTTTTGTTTTTTGAGACGTTGCTTATATAAAATATCCGTATTTTCTCCTTACACTTGATCATATGACTAAATATGGAATTCAAGATTAGGAGAACTTACCGGATAGATTTTTGAGGGCCTTGCTTCATTATCTTCCAGCTTCCAGTGTTGCTGTTGAGAAGTGTGATGTCATTGTAATCGTCAATTCTTTACTTGTAACTTGCTTTTTTTTTGGTCTCGTCTCTAGAAGCTTTTAAGATCTCTGTTTCTGGTACTGAAATTTCATCATGTTGTGCCTTAGTATATGACTTTTGAAATTTCTTGTGATGGCTACTTGGTCAGTCATTTCAACTTGAAAACACATTTTTCATTTCTTAGAAACTTTCTTGAAAAAAGTTTTGTTCTAGTATTTTCATTTTCTCAGCTCTTACTTTCTGGATTTACTGTTAGCCAGATGTTGGGTCTTCTAGATCTACTCTTTGAGGGTGAAATTCAGCATCATCTGGGCATCACATAGGCATCAGGCTCACCAAGAAAGCCAGTTTATATCCAGGGCATCAGGAGGCTAATTCTTCACTGCAGCCTGTGCCAATACCTCTCTGCTTCTGTTTCACAAATTAAATGAGAAGCCAGTAGACCGGGAGTGGTGGCTCAAGCCTGTAATTCTAGCACTTTGGGAGGCCGAGGCAGATGGATCACGAGGTCGGGAGATCAAGACCATCCTGGCTAACACAGTGAAACCCCATCTCTACTAAAAATACAAAAACAAAATTATCTGGGCGTGGTGGTGGGCGCCTGTGGTTGGGCACAAAGCCTCCCAGCTGCTAGGGAGGCTGAGGCAGGAGAATGGCATGAACCCAGGAGGTGGGGCTTGCAGTGAGCCGAGATAGCGCCACTGCACTCCAGCCTGGGAGACAGAGCGAGACTCTGTCTCAAAAAAGAAAAAGAGAAGTGACCACGTTGTTAATCCACTGTATTAGTCAAGGTTCTCCCAAGGGACAGAACTAATAGGATAGATGTATATATGAACAAAAGTTTATTCGGGAGAACTGGCTCACACAATCACAAAGCGAAGTCCCGTGATAAGCCATCTGCAAGCTGGGGAAGAAAGAAGCCACTGGCGGCTCAGTCCGATTCCAAAAGCCTCAAAAGCAGGAAAGCCAATAGTGCAGCCTTCAGTCTGTAGCCAAAGGCCCGAGAGCCCTGGCAAACCACTGGCCTAAGTCCAAGAGTGCAAAGGCCAAAGAACCTGGAGTCTGATGTCCAAGGGCAGGAGAAACAGATAGAAGCATCCAGCACAGAAGAAAGATGAAAGCCAGAGGACTCCGAAAGCCAGCTTAGCCCACCTTCCACCTTCATTGCTCTAGCCCCACTGGCAGCCAACTGGACGGTGCGTACCTACATTGAGGGTGGGTCTTCCTCTCCCTTTCCACGGACTCAAATGTCAGTCTCCTCTGGCAACACCCTCACAGACACACCCAGAACAATACTTTACCAGCTATCTCGGCATCCCTCAATACAATCAAGCTGCCATCTAATATTAACCATCACACCCACCTTGTTATCATGTGGGTATGTGTTGAAACTGCAGGTTATGTTGAGAAGCTTGTGAGAAACGAATACATGGAAGCTTCCAGAGGTTAAAGAAAATCAGAATACCGGCCGGGCATGGTGGCTTAGGCCTGTAATCCCAGCACTTTGGGAGGCCGAGGTGAGTGGATCACTTGAGGCCAAGAGTTCAAGACCAGCCTGTCCAATATAGTGAAACCCCATGTCTACTAAAAATACAAAAATTAGCCAAGTGTGGTGGTGCGCACCTGTAGTCTCAGCTACTCTGAGGCCCGCCTCAGCCTCTCAAAGTGCTGGGATTACAGGTGTGAGCCACTGCACCCAGCCTGTCTTTTTGTCCTGAGAACATGTCTGCATTCCTATTTCTTGGTGCATTCTGCACTGTCAGCATAGGCCCCGGTGTGTTCTGCCTGCACATGCACCCTGTGTACTGTAATAGCGAGGCAGCAAGGCACAGGAGGAGGGTGTGTGTTATTATATAACATGATGCATTGTTGGGCACAAAGCCCAAACCCTGCCACCCAACCCACATGGGAGTTATTCCACAGTGACATTTCCCTGCAGTGTCTTGTAACATTAGACTTTCCTTTTCTTTCCTAGAATTCTTTAAAACACACTTCCCCTGTATATAAATAACATCTTAAAATATTGGAAAGTAGCTATCCTGCCAGGTTATAGCAGGAGGTTAGCATAAGAAGAAAACTCCAATTTTCCCCCCATTATTTTGTTCTTCATTTATTAAATAGCAACCTAGACTTTAATCTGAATGTAGTACAAGGTTTGGGGAACACTGCAGGAGTCTGAAATCAATAGTGATGTCATTAAATTGCCACTTTAAATTCGCTTATCCTGGCTGCTGACACCCCTTCCACTGCCTGGGCAAACTACAAGCTTTTTAACAGCCAACACTTACTTAGTGTGCTCTCTCTCTCTCCCCCAACAATCTAACCTAAACTATAAGAGAAAACTCTTGCCTTGCATTATTCTGACTCTAGTCCAGTACTTTCCAAAGTATCTGTGGTAAAGGACTGGTTTTCTTTTCTTTCTTTATTTCTTTCAAGACAGAGTCTTGTTCTGTCACCCAGGCTGGAGTGCAGTGGTGCAATCTGAGCTCACTACAACCACTGCCTCCTAGATTCAAGCAATTCTCTTGCCTCAGCCTCTCGAGTAGCTGGGATTACAGGCATGCACCATCACGTCTGGCTAATTTTTGTGTTTTTATGTTTTTAGTAGAGACGGGGTTTCTCCATGTTGTCCAGGCTGGTCTCAAACTCTTGTCCTCAAGTGATCCACCCGATTCGGCCTCCCACAGTGCTGGGATTACAGGCGTGAGCCACCGCACCCAGTCTCAGGACTGGTTTTCTCTAAATTTTCAATCTGTTCGGACTGTTAACTTTTGTAAAATATAATAAATATGAATTACTATAAATATAAGTTGGAAAGAAAAATATGCAAAATACAGTTCCAAAAAACTTTGTTATTACATTGTTTTTTTAGATTCAATAAACAAAATTATTCTATCATATTGCCTGAAAAGCTCCCTCCCTCCCTTCCTCCTTCCTTCCTTCCTTCCTTCCTTCCTTCCTTCCTTCCTTCCTTCCCTCCCTCTTTCTTTCTTTCTTTCTTTTTTTGAGATGGAGTCTCACTCTGTCGCCCAGGCTGGAGTGCAGTGGTGTGATCTCAGCTGATTGTCGCCTCCTGGGTGCTGGGATTACAGATGTGAGCCACCTCACCCAGTTTCTAAATGTGTGTTCTCAATCTCTGTCCCACACTATGGACCACATGTTGAGTGACTATGCTTTAGTTGATACTGGCCTGAACATTACATAGCTTTGAAGTTCTGAACTTGCAGTCAAATGCTTTCACACTCCCCTTTTCAAAAACTAGCAAACTTTTGGCCTTTCTTTCTTTCTTT
>NW_012111031.1:6941736-6943070 GCF_000951035.1 Colobus angolensis palliatus
CACCATGTTGGCCAGGCTGGTCTTGAACTCCTGACCTCAGGTGATCCACCTGCCTCGGCCTCCCAAAGTGCTGGGATTACAGGCATGTGCCACTATGACTGGCTAATTTTTGTATTTTTAGTACAGACGGGGTTTCATCACATTGGCCAGGCTGATCTTGAACTCCTGACCTCAAATAATCTGCCCGCCTTGGCCTCCCAAAGTGTTGGGATTATAGGCATCAGCCACTGCACCTGGCTAATAAATGTTTGTTGAATAAAGCAACATAATTTAGAAAGTTTGGAAAGGGTCAGCATGTACGGTTTTTGAGAAAAGGAAATGGGTTAATGAATTGCAGAGAAGAAAGCTAAAGATGGGTAGAGTAGCTCCCCTTGGGCCAACTGTATATGAAATAAGACTAGGAACTTGTCTACCTTATACGATGTGAAGTGTTATTTTAAAGGTACCAAGATCAACTGATTCTCTGTACCCCAAAATAGCCCTCCTCCCATTGACCTGCTTGCACACCTGAAATTCCATTATTAACTATACATTCTTTTTTTTTCTTCTTTTTAGACACAGGGTCTTGCTCTCTTGCCCAGGCTGTAGGGAAGCGGTGCAATCATGGCTCACTGCAACCTTGACCTTCCCTTGACCTTCAAGTGATCCTCTCACTTCAGCCTTCTGAGTAGCTGGGACTACAGGCATGCGTTACCGTGCCCAGCTGATTTTTGTAATTTTTTGTAGAGATGGAGTTTCACCATGTTGCCTAGGCTGGTCTCAAACTCCTGGGCTCATGCAATCTGCCCACTCTGACCTTCCAAAGTGTTAGGATTACAGGCGTGAGCCACTGGGCCCAGGCCTACGTATCCACTCCTACCTGGGTATTGAGTATCAATGATTGGAAATATCACAAAAAGAGAGACAACCAGATATCTGTTACATACTTCCCGATGGAAAAACACACCACCGACTATGAAATGGCCTTGTCAAAAGATCAAACCTAAAGCTGATTGACATCCATATACCAAATTACAGCAACTATAGGGACAGAGGGTGTATTATACGACACTACGGTGATGCCATTGCCGAAGCCCTGACTGGGGAATTCTAAAGGACAAGCAACTTGAGTTTGTTTTTGTTTTTAACAAATACATTGAAAGAAAAAAAGAAAGAGAGAAATTCTAGATTAATAAGATATTTAAAAGATCAATGGGCCGGTAGCGGGGGCTCAAGCCTGTAATCCCAGCACTTTGGGAGGCTGAGACAGGCGGATCACGAGGTCAGGAGATCAAGACCATCCTGGCTAACACGGTGAAACCCCGTCTCTACTAAAAAATACAAAAAACTAGCCG
>NW_012111031.1:6943201-6947703 GCF_000951035.1 Colobus angolensis palliatus
GGAGCTTGCAGTGAGCTGAGATCTGGCCACTGCACTCCAGCCTGGGCGACAGAGCTAGACTCCGTCTCAAAAAAAAAAAAAAAGATCAATGAATCACAATGTATAGACCTTATTTGTGTTACCGGAAAGGGGTCCCAATCCAGACCCCAAGAGAGGGTTCGTGGATCTCGTGGAAGAAGGAATTCAGGGCAAGTCTGTGGAGTAAAGTGAAAGCAAGTTTGTTAGGAAAGGAAAGGAATAAGGAATGGCTACTCCGCAGAGCAGCCCCAAGGGCGGCTGGTTGCCCATTTTTATGGTTATTTCTTGATTATTTGCTAAACAAGGTGTGGGTTATTCATGCCTCCCCTTTGTAGGCTATACAGGCATGCGCCTGTTGTTGCCATGGCATTAGTAAACTGTCATGGCGCTGGTGGGAGTGTAGCAGTGAGGACGACCAGGGGTCACGCTCATCACCATCTTGGTTTTGGTGGGTTTTGGCCGGCTTCTTTACTGCAAGCTGTTTTATCAGCAAGGTCTTTATGATCTGTATCTTGTGTTGACCTCCTATCTCATCCTATGCCTCACAATGCCTTAACCTCCTGGGAATGAGGCCCAGCAGGTCTTAACCTTATTTTACCCAGCCTCTATTCAAGATGGAGTTGCTCCGGTTCAAACACCTCCGACATTTGATCCTGATTGAAGCAAACTATAAAAAAAGAAATTTATGACATTGATGATATTATGGTCATTTTTTCTAGTCTCTTTTTACTTTTAGTTTCTTTTTTTTTTTTACTTTTATTTTAGGTTTGGGGGTCTATGTGCAGTTTTGTTATCTAAGTAAACTCGGGTCACAGGGCTTTGTTGTATAGATTATTTCATCACCCAAGTACTAAGGCTTGTACCCAACAGTTATTTTTTCGGCTCTGAAGTCTTAATCTTTTAGAGACCATTATCTCTTGAGATTTGTTTTCAAATAATATAGCAAGGGAGAAGTGAGTGGTGAGATAGACGAAGCCAAACTGGTTCTGGTTGATAATATTGAAGCAGGATGACGGGTACACAGGTTATTCTTGAAATTTTCCATAATTAGAAAAGTGAAAATTAACAAAACAGAACAGACTGCCCCTCAGCCAAGCCTTCCGGGCTCCAAAGGGCCTTTTTAAAAAATGTTAGCCCTCGCCGTGGGTTAATATAGTGACAAATGATTGATCATTAACATTTTAGTCTGTGATGGTTTCCGGCAGCTTCACTGAAATGCCTGTCTTCCGCAGCCCACCCTTTCACCCTTCAGCCCACCTCTCCAGCTTCTCCCTCCCTGAGGCCCCGCAGTCCCAACAAACCCTCCACTTCCCTGCACCTATCCCCTTGCTGCTGGTGCCATTTTGCCTCCTGCAATGACCTCTCTGCCATCCTCGACCTGACCTAGCCTGCTTATGTTTACCAGTCCAGATAAATGCTGCTTCCTTCGTGAGAGCTTCCTCCTCCTCTTCCTCCTCCTCCTTCTCCCACTTCTCTTCCTCCCCCTCCTCCTCCTCTTCCTCTCTCCTCCTCCCCCTCTTCCTCTCTCCTCCTCCCCCTCTTCCTCCTCTTCCTCTGTCAGAATCCATCACTCCCCTCAAAAAGCTCTGATTCTACTGCCCTTTCTATATACTTAGCACCTTATGTTACATTTTCTTTCTTTCTTTTTTTTCTGGAGGGCAGTGGCACGATCTCAATCTCTGCTTCCCAGGTTCAAGCGATTCTCCTGCCTCAGCCTCTCAAGTAGCTGGGACTACAGACACACGCCACCATGCCCGGCTAGTTTTTGCATTTTTAGTAGAGACGGGGTTTCACCATGTTGGCCAGGCTGGTCTGGAACTCCTGATCTCAAGTGATCCTCCTGCCTTGGCCTCCCAAAGTGCTGGGATTACAGGCGTGAGTCACAGTGCCTGGCCTTTATGTTACATTTTCACATAATAGTCTGGGTTTTTCATATAATATTCCAACTTAAATTAAGATAGACATTTTTGGCAGATTAACTCTTTGGGTTAATCTATTCTGTCTACTCGAATCTCAGTCAAGGCTGGACAACCTTCATTTAAAGGCACTTTGGCCTTTGGCCAGAGTTCAGCAGGCCATACTCAGGCTGCATGGGCTGCAGGGCTGCAAATGTGAAACAGCGACAGGTGCTGACAGGCCAAGCAGCTCGGGAGAGACTGGCACAAAGGAATGCACATGCCCTGGCCCAAAGGCACGCCCACCTCCCAGCTGCAGGGGACTGTGGACCCTAGGTTAAGGGCTCCTTTAAATACTCAATTCTTGCACCTCACTTTGGATTCATTATTTTATATTCATTTCCTTATACAAGGCCTCACAAATGGTATCAATTTAGGCCCTAGAAAACCTGGGCCCTGGGGCTGGGCGCGGTGGCTCATACCTGTAATCCCAGCACTCTGGGAGGTGGAGGCAGGTGGATCATTTGAGGCCAGGAGTTCGAGACCAAGATGGCCAACATGGTGAAACCTTGTCTCTACTAAAAATATAAAAATTAGCTGGGCATGGTGGTGCACACCTGTAATCCCAGCTACTCGGGAGGCTGAGGCATGAGAATTGCTTGAACCTGGGAGGCTGAGGTTGCAGTGAGCCAAGATTGTGTCACTACACTCCAGCCTGGGCGACAGAGCAAGACTCTGTCTCCAAAAAAATAAAAAAAGAAAGAAAACCTGGGCCGTGCTCCCTGGCTGCACGTTCCACCTGTTCTTGCTGACTTGGAGTTGAGTCCAATCTTTTCCCACTGTGAAACAGTCCTTATATGTACAGTGATGGTCCCGACTAAAGCCTGCCGTACCACTTCAACAAGTGTCAGTAGTGATTTTTTCTTTTTTCTTTCTCTTTTGATTTATTTGTTTATTTTTTTGAGATGAAGTCTTGCTCTGTCGCCCAGGCTGGAGTACAGTGGCACGATCTTGGCTCACTGCAACCTCCGTCTCCCAGATTCGAGTGATTCTTCTGCCTCAGCCTCCCGAGTAGCTGGGATTATAGACGTGTGACACTATGCCCGGCTAATTTATATGTTTTTAGTAGAGACGGGGATTCATCATGTTGGCCAGGCTGGTCTCGAACGCCTGACCTCAAGTGATCTGCTCATCTTGGCCTCCCAAAGTGCTGGCGTGAGCCACCACGCCCGGCCATGAGTAATTTTATTCTGTAGCACACATCCGGCAGGTCCCCTCTCCCTCACCCAGCTCAAATCGTTCAGGCCTCCCCAGTGCCCCTCAAACATCTGTCCCAACTCCTAACCTTACGCTCGCTTTGCCCATGGAGCCCCATGTGGCTTACACTCTCATTTCTTTTTCTTTCTTTCTTTTTTTTTTTTTGAGAAGGAGTCTTCCTCTGTCTATCAGGCTGGAGTGCAGTGGCGCAACCTCGGCTCACTGCAACCTCTGCCTCCTGGGTTCAAGCCATTCTCCTGCCTCAGACTCCCAGGTAGCTGGGACTACAGGCATGTACTGTAGTCAGGCATGAGATCCTGACTTGCTGTTACCGTACCCCCCATCAGAATGACACCCATTAGAATAGAAGGACCATGAAAGCAGGGACAAGGGCTCTGTTTTAGCTTTCATATTAAGAACACACTTTGTGGGTACTAAATTGTGGATACTTCATAAATATTTGCTTTACAAAACACAAAACAAAAAAATCAGGTCAGAAAAGAATATGGGCTTTAAAACCTAACAAGACCAGGCACGGTGGCTTACGCCTGTAATCCCAGAACTTTGGTAGGTAACATGGTGAAACCCCATCTCTACCAAAAATACAAAAAAAAAAAAACCACCAAAAAACAAAAAACCCCCAAAACAAAAAACACTGGGCATGGTGGCCATCACCTGTAGTCCCAAGTACTAGGGAGGCTGGGGTGGGAGAATCGCTTGAACCTGGGAGGCAGAGGTTGTAGTGAGGCGAGATCATGTCACTGCACCCCACCCAGCCTGGGTGACAAAGCAAGACCCTGTCTGAAAAAAAAAAAGAGTCCAGGCGCAGTGGCTCATGCCTATAATCCCAGCACTTTGGGAGGCTGAGGACAGCAGATCACGAGGTCAAGAGATCGAGACCATCCTGGCCAACATGGTGAATCCCCGTTTCTACTAAAATACAAAAATTAGCTGGGCGTGGTGGCGTGTGTCTGTAGTCCCAGCTACTCGGGAGACTGAGGCAGGAGAATTGCTTGAGCCCAGGAGGCAGAGGCTGCAGTAAGCGGAATCGCGCTACTGCACCCCAGCCTGGGCGACAGAGAGAAACTCCGTCTCAAAAAATAAAATAAAATAAGATAAAATTAGCAGGTCACGGTGGTGCCCGCCTGTAATCCCAGCTACTCAGGAGACTCACGCAGGAGAATCGCTTGAAACCGGGAGGCGGAGATTGTAGTGAGCCGAGATCATGCTACTGCACTCCAGCCTGGGAGACAGAATGAGACTCTGTCTCAAAAACAAAAAAGAAGGCCGGGCGCCATGGCTCACGCCTGTAATCCCAGCACTTTGGGAGGC
>NW_012111031.1:6947753-6949155 GCF_000951035.1 Colobus angolensis palliatus
TCTCGATCTCCTGACCTCATGATCCGCCCGTCTCGGCCTCCCAAAGTGCTGGGATTACAGGCTTGAGCCACCGCGCCCGGCCAGAATTGTTTGAACCAGGGAGGCAGAGGTTGCAGGGAGCCGAGATTATGCCACTGCACTCCAGCCTGGGCAACACAGGGAGACTTTGTCCCAAACAAACAAACAAAAACATCAGTCTCAAGATGTGCTGTTCTGGAAGTACAAGCGGAGTTCCTTACTGACAAGCCTTCATTAAGTTATATTGTAATGGAATCAGTAATCAACCAATGGGCCTATATACTACGTCTTTGCATTATTTATCCCTAATATTAAGGTCCATGGTGCAGATTTATTCTATTTTTTTGCTTAGGACAGTCTGAGTTTCTATCATTTGCAACTCAAGGGACCCACGCTAATAAAAATAAGTAACAGCTAATAGGTTTACCCTTACAATATCTATGTAAGGTTGGTACTTTGGCTGTAGCCTTTATAAGGAAGAAGAAACAAAAACTCAGAGACAGAAGCTGTTTCCAAGCAGCTGAAATTTGAGCAGCTGAAATCCTGCCCCAGAGCCTATGCCCTTTTCACTAGAAGTCTCTTCATCTGTATAGGAAGTTTTAAGTAATCTCAAATTTTTTTTTCTGAGAATAGGTGTGGTTGACATTGCTTATACATGATTAACCGAAGTGGAGTGATTAGAAGTTACGTTTTCATTAAATTATTTCTAGTCTCTTTTTCTTTAGATCCTTTTAATTTCTTTCAAATCATTGATATTGGGGCCTGAACTAAACAGTAATTTTGTGAGACCCCCGACTTCCCTTTACACAGTCAAAAACCTTACGGTAAACACTAACTATCAGCCCAGCCATCCATCCTTCCCTGTCCCCCAAACCTAGAGGAAGGAGCTGTTTCTTCACCCATTATCCAGTCTCCTGGAAGCCAAGTGAGGGGACAGTGTCAGCTATCAGAAAAAGTAACCGAAGCTCCTGCAGATCTGACTGCCACTGTTTCTGAATTCCTTTTGCCAGATCCCAGAGAAACATGCTTAGAAAGACACCCCCCAGGCTGACCCTGCTGCTGGCTCTCAACTGTATGTAATGCTAATTGTCACCACCCAAGCTCCAGGTCAGAGTGATTTCAACTCACCCGCAGGGATTGTATTCAGCCCAATTTAAATTAATTTGGCAAGTGCGCTGTGGCACTAACCACCCTCTCCAAGCCCAAAAGTAGATCCTGTGTAGGTGTAGCCTCCACTTGGAAAAATAACAGAGTTGTGCATTCATTTTAGCTGAGGAAGAAAGGCAGCAAATAGTTGTTTTCAAAATAAGGTTTATTCATCATTAAAAAAAAAAAAAGGTACAGGGCAAGACCCTGACTCAAAAAAAAAAAAAAAAAAAAGGAA
>NW_012111031.1:6949205-6956868 GCF_000951035.1 Colobus angolensis palliatus
CCAGGCTGGTCTCAAACTCCTGACCTCAAGTGATCCGCCCACCTCAGTCTCCCAAAGTGCTGGAATTACAGGCGTGAGCTACCCTGCCTGGCCCAATTTACCTTATTTAATGGAATCATTCTGTTTTAAGAATGCATACATGAACCATTTTTTACACTTGATCTTAGCCAAAAGGCCAAGAAGCAATACATGAACCACTTTTTAAATGCATACCAGAAGTTTATTTTCCTATGAGTACAAATTGCTCCCTCTTCTGTGGATCGGAAAATAATTTCTGAAGAGGTGTGTGTTGGGGATGGGGAGAACGTCCTATCTTTAATAATATATGTATTATTAAACATATTTGTCTCTCACAACTGTAAAATTGATGTGTTAAGGAGAAGCTTTCCACCTTCTGGTTGAGAACATTTTCCTCATTTCTTTCTGCAAGCAGATTTGCTAGCAAATGGCAAGTTATATCAAACAGTAAGAATCAATAAAAGTCATCAGGGAGTTACTGGATCACTTTGTTTTAAAATTAACAATCCCAAGCCCTTTTCTTGTAGACCTGACACCAGCCAACCTGTAAAGGGAACTGTGATGATTCTTTTATTCATTCTTTTTTCAAAAATAAGAGCTCCAAGACAGAAAGGTTTGAAGCAATCTCAGAATTAGAAAATGGCTGCGGACTCAAAGTTCTAACCTGCTGAGTGACCTTGGATGACATCAGGAACTTAAGAGACAGGTTCTGACACTCACTCAGCGGCCTCCCTCCATTATCTGCCAACAGCAGAGGCAGTGTCCAGGCATCAAGCGATCCTCCCGCCTCAGCCTCCCAAGTAGCTGGGATTCATATGGCTTTTGGAATGAGAGAGATTCGAGTTTAAATTCTCCCTTCACTTCTCATTGGCTGTGGATGTTTTATTTAGCCTCTCTAAGGCTCAATTTACCCTTCTGGAATATAGGGATACTAGTATTTACCTTCCCGGGTAGTTGTGAGGTGATCTATGTAAAGTACCTATTACAGTTCCTGGGCCTCCTAGGTGGTCAATATTTGGAGGCTGTTATGGAAGGGGGAGGAGAAGGAATACGCACCACAGTGATGCTCAGAGGGGGTCTAGAGTCAGCTGTTTCTCTCTAGGTGAGATCATGTAAAACATTATATGACGTTCCATAGTATTTTTCTCTTTAGAAAACTGAATAAACTCTCTGGGGAAACTCAGGGAAGTGAGAATGTGTGGTGTCCCAAATTTAGGTCCTCCACATGCTGGCATTTCAGGATTCCCAGAACCATGGCCGGGTTCCCACCTGCTCACCCAAAGCAAAGTCTGTTGGTGACAGATCCTGCCCACACAGAGAACTCCTAATCAAACATTTCATTTCCTCATTTAAAAAATGTGAACAAATAGGCAAGAATCACCAACAGAGCCTTCAGCATGAAAGAGAAAGACCAAGATGAACAAATAGAAAACAGATATAATGCAGGGTACAGAAGAGTACAAGACTTATTCTAGAGAAATCTACAACAGAGCATCTATAAAAGAAGAACAAACATGATGCCATAAAATAAGAAAAATCAGGCAGGTGGCTAACACCTGTAATCCCAGCACTTTTGAGAGGCCAAGGTGGGAGGATCACTTGAGCTTAGGAGTTCGAGACCAACCTGGGCAACATATCAAGACCTTAACCAGGCACGGTGGCTCACACCTGTAACCCCAGCACTTTGGGCGGCCAAGGCGGGCAGATCACTTGAGGTCAGGAGTTCAAGACCAGCATGGCCAGCATAGCAAAACCCTGTCTCTACTAAAAATATAAAAATTAGCTGGGTGTGGTGGTACACGCCTGTAATCCCAGCTACCCAGGAGGCTGAGGCAGGAGAATCGCTTGAACCTGGGAGGCAGAGGTTGCAGTGAGCCGATATTGCGCCACTGCTCTCTAGCCTGAGCTACAGAGCAAGGTTCCGTCTCAAAAAAAAAAAAAAAAGTAAAGTAAAAGAAATGCTGGGAAAAGGCCTAAGATCGGCAAATCCACCCTTCTGTAGATTTTTGTTGTTGTTGTTTTTGAGACGGGGTCTCTGTCGCCCAGGCTGGAGTGCAGTGGCACGATCTCGGCTCACTGCAACCTCTGCCTCCCAAGTTCAGATCCTCCCGCTTCAGCCTCCCAGAGTGCTGGGTAGCTGGTACTACAGGTGCCCGCCACCACGTCCGGCTAATCTTTTACGTGTATTTTCAGTAGAGACAGGGTTTCACCATGTTGGCCAACTTGGTCTGGAACGTCTGATCTCAAGTGATCCGCCCGCCGCAGCCTCCCAAAGTGCTGGGATTACAGGCGTGAGCCACCTCACCAGGCCCGCAGGCGATGTTCTTCAGCCTCCCCCAAGCTTCTAAACAGGGTAAAAGGCCCCTGGGGACCATCCCATTGCTGCTTGCCCCTAGGAGCCACACATTTCAAGACTTTTGGCTGGAAAGATAACCGTTATTACGGTGATACTTCTAAGGTGTTCATCTGTGTGCTTTTTGGTGTAATGTCAAATCTTGTGGTAAACATGCAATGAACACACACAGACGTTTGGAGGTGACTTATGGCTGGGCCACCTCTGCGGATCACCCTAGAGAAAATGCAAACTTTACCGTTTAGAGCCTCACCCGCAGAGCTAGAAGAGTTTTCTATGTGAGGACCGGGCGGCGCTGGCAAGTGCAGCGGCCAGAGACCCCCGGGCCTTTGTCTCCTGCGGGCGCGGCTGCCCTGCCCTCCCAGGACTCGCCCCTGCGCCCCCTCTGCGAGGCCGAGGAGAGCAGAGGAGGCAGGGCTCTGGCAGCAGGAACCCAAAGACAGCGAGCGCTCCCCGGACGCTGAGGTCCCTCCGCGCCAAGCCTGGCCTCGCCTTCAGGGCGCGGACGCCGGGGCGCGGCTCGTAGGACCTGCTGCAGGGTCCTGGGGACCGCAGCTCGCTCCGCGCGGATGCTGCTCGGCAGAAGCCTCCTTTCTAGCTTCTCCACCGCCATTCAGAGCAGAATGTACTCGAACATACCCAAATTAAAAAAAAAAAAGGTAACTCATCGGCATTATCCAGTTCCTCCTCCTCCTCCTCCTCAACCCTGTTTCCCGGGGACCATGACAAGAGGCGGTATTTCGTGATGACAGTGTGGGCCACTGCAGTCGCTGCTATTTTATAAGCCAAACGGCTGCTCGCTTTGCCCTGGGAACATAAAAATGACCACCCCCGCCCATTAAAAAAAAAAAAAAAATACGCTTTGTGGTTCGCAGCCCGAACAGCTGAGAGGCCCTGCCTCTGGCCTCTGCCCGCGCGCTCACAGCCGGGAGGTGCCGCCGGGAGGGGGCGCCTGCGCGGCAGCGGCTCTGAGATGCACTAAAGCGCCAACTTGTCTCTATTGGGAGCGGTTCAGGGAAGGAGAAAAAGGACAGGAGGAAGCAACCGCAAAGAGCATGTTTGGGGAACGGTCACGTTTCCTTCAGAGCCAGGAGAATGAGGCAGACATTTGTACAGGTGTAGTCTGGCGAAGAGCCCCAACGTGATACATTGCTTAGCGACGGAAGCCAAAGCGTTAATAAAAACCGTTAGAGTGAACACTTACAATAAAAGGCAGGTGGTACAAAGTCAGTGGATGCTGCCGCATCTCATTATCGAAATGCCTGCTGGCTAAGTGGAAGGAGAGGCAGCCTTGCTTCCAAATTTGGCTTTGCATAAGGATACCAAACATTCCGTTGGGGATGGAAGTGGGGACGTTAAGTCTGACGCGGTTATTATCGTGTGGGCATTCTGACATGGCCAAAGTGGTTAGCATGTGTTTACTTTGAACGTATTCTCTCAGCAGTTAAGTACGTAATATGCAAAACACATGTGCATCATCACAGATTGTCTTTATTTAAAGTTCTTCATATATGCATCTGCAGCCACCCTTCTGTATCTTCTTGTGACTACTTTGCCCTATGACTGCCCTCTCCTACCCAAAAGACAGACAAAGGCAGGGAAGATGATGAAACTCGGTGCTAGGTGGGGAGGGTAAACTACTCATAGTTCTTACCTGAAATCTTGCCCCAGGAGCTTCTGAAACCAGCAAACATGAAAACAGGAGTTGGGTCAGGCATTGGTATTCTAGCTCTCAAGTGAAATTTAACAAAATTTGCAGCCACTTCTCTAAGGCTTCCCGGAATTACACTGGGTGATGAAATTGTAATGATTCTATTACAATTTGTACAATCAATAACCATAACCCATTAGTTGCACCCTGCTAAGGTACAGATAAAATAAATGCGGTAAAGAATGAAAAATATCCGGGCCAGGGGCAGTGGCTCACGCCCGTAATCCCAGCACTTTGGAAGGCCAAGCTGGGAGGATCGCTTGAGCCTAGAAGTTCGAGACCAGCCTGAGTGACAAAGTGAGACCCCGATCTGTATAAAAAAATTAATACAATAAATTTAAAAAAATCTGCAACTGGCTAAAAAAAGCATGTAGGTACAGTTTTTCTTTTCGGAAATCATACTCCCAGCTGCTGCATCTACCGTGTATGTACAGAAAAGGGACTTCAGTAATTTAACTCATACATGGCTAACCTGTTTAAAATAAAGGACCCCGTAATGTTTGGGTGGTGTAGTTCATCAGAAGGCCACCAGAGGGCGCCTAAGTTTGCTTCCCACGGAACCCCAGGGTAATTTGCAGTTCAAAAGACTGGCACTCAGCCCAGCATGGTTTCAACACCTGGAGGTCCTGTTGCGGGAAAGCGTTGTGGAAACACAGGACTGATAACTTCCGTTCCACTGGTATGAACCGGAAGATGGCTAGGCTAATGCTCGTTGTTGGATTCGAAGTCTTGGTCTTGTTTTCAGTTGTGTTTGGGGCTGCTTTGTAGGAAGGCCCCTCTCCCAGCTCTCAGCTTGTCTCCCTCCCTTAGCATTTTTATAATGATAGTGCACAATGACGATCCCTGGAGTAGTATAATTATAGCCTAGTGCATAGAGCGGTATGGATGAGGGGGGCGTGTACATTCACAGAGGAGAACAGTGAGTGAAATCAGCCCTACCTAATCAGCAGAGCTTTGTCATAAGTTCTAAAGGTTAAACATTCTCAATACGGGGACTCCCTTTGATTTTCACATCCACATCTGAATCTCTTTCACCTTGTTTACTGTGAATCACTGAATCAATTATCTACTGCTGTGTTACAAATAACCTCCAAAGATAGTTAATAATAAAGATGTATTATCTCAAAGTTTCTGTGGGTCAAGAATTCAAAGCCTCTTGGCTAGATGGTATGAGCCTGGGGTCTCTTTGATGAGGCTGCTGTGAAATGATGGCTGGGTCTGCAGTCATCTGAACACCTGACTGGGCTAGGGTATCCACTTCCTGTATGTTCACTCACATGGCTGCTGGGAGGAGGCTTCAATTCCTCACCCCCTGGATCTCATCATCGGACTGTTTCAGTCTTTCACACAATATGGTAGCTACTTCCTCCGGAGTGAGAGCTCCGATGGAAATACAGTGGAAGCCACAATATGGTTTATGAACCAGTTTTGGAAGTTGCACATCATTTCCTCAATGTCCTAATGGTTACATGGTTAGTTAGCCCTAACCATGGACTAACCTTGGACTGACTATCCAAGGGCATGAATACCAGGTACTGGGGATCATAGGATACCCTCTTGGAAGCTGGCTGGAGTGCAGTGGTGCGATCTTGGCTCACTGCAACCTCTGCCTCCCAGGTTCAAGTGATTCTCCTGCCTCAGCCTCCTGAGTAGTTGAGATTACAGGCTTCTGCCACATTCCCAGCTAATTTTTATATTTTTAATAGAGACAGTGTTTCACCATGCTGACCAGGCTGGTCTCAAACTCCTGACCTCAAGTGATCCGCCCACCTCAGTCTCCCAAAGTGCTGGAATTACAGGCGTGAGCTACCCTGCCTGGCCCAATTTACCTTATTTAATGGAATCATTCTGTTTTAAGAATGCATACATGAACCATTTTTTACACTTGATCTTAGCCAAAAGGCCAAGAAGCAATACATGAACCACTTTTTAAATGCATACCAGAAGTTTATTTTCCTATGAGTACAAATTGCTCCCTCTTCTGTGGATCGGAAAATAATTTCTGAAGAGGTGTGTGTTGGGGATGGGGAGAACGTCCTATCTTTAATAATATATGTATTATTAAACATATTTGTCTCTCACAACTGTAAAATTGATGTGTTAAGGAGAAGCTTTCCACCTTCTGGTTGAGAACATTTTCCTCATTTCTTTCTGCAAGCAGATTTGCTAGCAAATGGCAAGTTATATCAAACAGTAAGAATCAATAAAAGTCATCAGGGAGTTACTGGATCACTTTGTTTTAAAATTAACAATCCCAAGCCCTTTTCTTGTAGACCTGACACCAGCCAACCTGTAAAGGGAACTGTGATGATTCTTTTATTCATTCTTTTTTCAAAAATAAGAGCTCCAAGACAGAAAGGTTTGAAGCAATCTCAGAATTAGAAAATGGCTGCGGACTCAAAGTTCTAACCTGCTGAGTGACCTTGGATGACATCAGGAACTTAAGAGACAGGTTCTGACACTCACTCAGCGGCCTCCCTCCATTATCTGCCAACAGCAGAGGCAGTGTCCAGGCATCAAGCGATCCTCCCGCCTCAGCCTCCCAAGTAGCTGGGATTCATATGGCTTTTGGAATGAGAGAGATTCGAGTTTAAATTCTCCCTTCACTTCTCATTGGCTGTGGATGTTTTATTTAGCCTCTCTAAGGCTCAATTTACCCTTCTGGAATATAGGGATACTAGTATTTACCTTCCCGGGTAGTTGTGAGGTGATCTATGTAAAGTACCTATTACAGTTCCTGGGCCTCCTAGGTGGTCAATATTTGGAGGCTGTTATGGAAGGGGGAGGAGAAGGAATACGCACCACAGTGATGCTCAGAGGGGGTCTAGAGTCAGCTGTTTCTCTCTAGGTGAGATCATGTAAAACATTATATGACGTTCCATAGTATTTTTCTCTTTAGAAAACTGAATAAACTCTCTGGGGAAACTCAGGGAAGTGAGAATGTGTGGTGTCCCAAATTTAGGTCCTCCACATGCTGGCATTTCAGGATTCCCAGAACCATGGCCGGGTTCCCACCTGCTCACCCAAAGCAAAGTCTGTTGGTGACAGATCCTGCCCACACAGAGAACTCCTAATCAAACATTTCATTTCCTCATTTAAAAAATGTGAACAAATAGGCAAGAATCACCAACAGAGCCTTCAGCATGAAAGAGAAAGACCAAGATGAACAAATAGAAAACAGATATAATGCAGGGTACAGAAGAGTACAAGACTTATTCTAGAGAAATCTACAACAGAGCATCTATAAAAGAAGAACAAACATGATGCCATAAAATAAGAAAAATCAGGCAGGTGGCTAACACCTGTAATCCCAGCACTTTTGAGAGGCCAAGGTGGGAGGATCACTTGAGCTTAGGAGTTCGAGACCAACCTGGGCAACATATCAAGACCTTAACCAGGCACGGTGGCTCACACCTGTAACCCCAGCACTTTGGGCGGCCAAGGCGGGCAGATCACTTGAGGTCAGGAGTTCAAGACCAGCATGGCCAGCATAGCAAAACCCTGTCTCTACTAAAAATATAAAAATTAGCTGGGTGTGGTGGTACACGCCTGTAATCCCAGCTACCCAGGAGGCTGAGGCA
>NW_012111031.1:6963783-6965193 GCF_000951035.1 Colobus angolensis palliatus
GCTAATTTTTTGTATTTTTAGTAGAGAATGGGGTTTCACCGTGTTAGCCAGGATGGTCTCGATCTCTTGACCTCGTGATCCGCCTGCCTCGGCCTCCCAAAGTGCTGGGATTACAGGCGTGAGCCACCGTGCCCGGGCTGGACTGATATTTTGAAGGGTAAGTTATGCACACAGGGGCAACAAATACTTCCTCCTTTCCATTTCTCCTACTGGGACATTCACCCCAAGGAGGGACACAATCAGGAAAACCTATAGTCAAGAGGTGGGAGGTCCAGGTCTGGCTGTGTAGGGGCTGACGCAACTGGTTTGCTGGCTCTGATGGCTTTGAGTGGGGATACAGAGGAGACATTTGAACCCACAGGACTCCAAACTAGTTAGCAAGGGCCCTAGGGCCAATGAATATTTACCTTTTATTCTACACTGGAGTTACTATTTGGTGTGTTTGATTAAGACAACCATCTTTACTCAGTATGAGATTTCCTTTGTCCCCAGCTTTTCATACCCATTAATGGCTCTATGGTCATTTCCTGTGAGGTGGCTAGAAATGTGTGAAATGCAGTTACCTTTACTACTGGGTGGCAGTAGCTCTGAAAACAGTCAATAATAAACGCTTACTGAACATCTACTGTGTGGCAGGCACTGAGTAAAGCCACTTTATACTCTTCTCAGTCATCCCTCCCACTGCTATTCTTATCCTTGGTTTTCAGGTGAGAGCAGGGAGGCCTCCTAAGGCTCACACTGTCAGTGGATTCATTCTCAAGTTCTCAGGGCAGGGTGTGTGGTGCGATGTGTAGGTGGGATGTCACTGTGCTTTTTCAGGAAAGTCTTGAACTCTCCCACAAGCTGTTTGTTCATGACCAGGAAAACCCCACCACCAAACAGCCCTTTTTATTAATTTTCTGGTTGAAAATGTTTTATGAATGCAATAGTTTTCAGACCTGCTTGATCATCAGAAATAACTGTGGAGGCGTGGCATGGTGGCTAAAGCCTGTAATTCCAGCACTTCGGGAAGCCGAAGCTGGAGGATCCCTTGAGCTCAGGAATTGGAGACCAGTCTGGGCAACACAGGGAGAACTTGTCGCTACAAAAAAAAAAAAAAAAAAAAAAAAAATCTGGGAAGAAGCTTTCGGAGAAACTCCTTTGTGTTCTGTGAATTTGTGTAACCGAGTTACAGCTTAGTCCTCAGTCAGCAGTTTGCTAACCCACTTTTCATGGAATCTGCAAAGTGATATTTGGGATCCCTTTGGGGCCCATGGTGAAAAACGACATCTTCTCACACAACACTTAGAGAGAAGTTTTCTGAGGGATTGCTCTCTGATGTGTGACTTCATCACTCACAGTTACACCCTGCCGTTCTTGGAACAGCTGGCTAACCCTGTTTTCGTGGATTCTGCAAAGTGATATTTGGGA
>NW_012111031.1:6965243-6968937 GCF_000951035.1 Colobus angolensis palliatus
TCTTGATTGACACACTCAGTTTTTTTTTTTTTCCACTGCCATGACCCCACCCAGGGGATGGGATTTTTTTTCCCTGTGCTCCTTTTTTTTTTTTTTTTTTTGAGACAGAGTCTTGCTCTGTCGCTCAGGCTGGAGTGGAGTGGCATGATCTCGGCTCACTGCAACCTCTGCCTCCCAGGTTCAAGCAATTCTCTGACCTCAACCTCCTGAGTAGGTGAGATTACAGGCACGAACCACCATGCCCGGCTAATTTTTGTATATTTAGCAGAGCCGCGGTTTTGCCATGTTGGTCAGGCTGGTCTTGAACTCCTGACCTCATGATCTGCCCGTCTCGGCCTCCCAAAGTGCTGGGATTACAGGCGTCAGCCACCGCGCTGGTCGATTGTGTCCCTTCTAAAATTCATGTTGAAATCCTCATACCCAAGGTGATGGCATTAGGAGGAGGAGACTGGGGAGGTGATTACATCATGAGGGTGGAGCCCTCATGAATGGGATTAGTGCCCTTATAGAAAAGACCCCAGACAGCTCTCTTTCCCTCTTTCTACCACGTGAAGTCACAAAGAAAAGGCAGTCCGTAACCCAGAAGAGGACTCTCACCAGAAGTGACTTCCAGCCTCTGGAACTGGGAGAAAAACATTCTGTTTATAAGCTGCTCAGTCTATGGCATTTTGTGAAAGCAACTTAAATGGGCTGAGACACCAGCTGCTGCACCAAAACAAAAATGTGCCTGGATTTCTCATTATCCTACAAAGTGAGGCGCTGCCAGCTCAGAGACTTCTTGTATGTCACAAATGCTAAGGTACAAAACCAGTAAGAACTCTAAGCGTGATCCACCTTTATTTTGTTGCCAATATGCACTCTAAAGCATACCTAACAGTGTGACTGAAGTGCCTGCCTTCCCGCAAGCAATCATGAAGAGGCACATGCTCCAGCTACTCCCAGTGCTGTTATCGCCTGCAGAAGTCATACCCTAAAGGGCAAGGAAATCGGAGCAGAGAAGGAACCAGGGGACCTACAATGTCAATGAACTAGACTATTTTTTATTTTTTTAAATTTTGAGATGGAGTCTCACTGTGTCGCCCAGGCTGGAGTGCAGTGGCGCAATCTCGTCTCATTGCAACCTCCATCTCCTGAGTTCAAGGGATTCTCCTGCCTCAGTCGGCTTTTTTTTTTTTTTTTTTTTTTTAGACAGAGTTTCACTCCTGCAGCCAACGCTGGAGTACAGTGGCGTGATCTCGGCTCATTGAAACCTCTGCCTTCAGTTCAAGCAATGCTCGTGCCTCAGCCTCCCGAGAAGCTGGGATTACAGGCCCCCGCCACCACATCCGGCTGATTTTTTGTAGTTTTAGTAGAGATGGGGTTTCACCATGTTGGCCAGGCTGGTCTCGAACTCCTGACTTCCAGTGATCCACCCACTTTGGCCTCCCAAAGTGCTGGGATTACAGGCGTAAGCCATGGCGACTGGCATAAAATAATTGTTTAAAAGTAAAAGTCTAAGCGGGGCGTGGTGGCTCACGCCTGTAATCCCAGCACTTTGGGGGCCAAGGCGGGCAGATCACGAGGTCAGGAGATCGAGACCATCCTGGCTAACACGGTGAAACCCTATCTCTACTAAAAATACAAAAAATTAGCCAGGCACGGGGCGGGTGCCTGTAGTCCCAGCTACTTGGAAGGCTGAGGTAGGAGAATGGCGTGAACCCGGGAGGTGGAGCTTGCAGTGAGCCGAGATGGAACCATTGCACTCCAGCCTGGGCGACAGAGTGAGACTCTGTCTCAAAAAAATAAAATAAAATAAAAGTAAAAGTCTGACCTTGAGTAGGTAGAAATAAACCTGTTTGGTGTTAGAAAATTTTCTTTAAGGGTAGAGAAAGTTTACAGCACAGATATTGGAGGTGAAAATTGGTTAAACAGAAGTTGAAGAGGTTAGTAATCCCTAGTATTTATAGAAACTTGGTTCCTCAGGAATTGTCACAGCTGATTTGCAAACGCCTTAGCTCCTAAAGCTTGAGTAGAATCAGGATAGAACTCAGGCCTGAAACACCATGACTGATACTGCCTGATGATGCTGGCCTCTCCCTCAGGGACGGGCCTCCTAAAATGGGTGTGGCCACACAGAGCACAGGGATCTATAGGCAGAGGTGTTCTTGCAGCATTGTTACAAAGTGGAGCAGAACAGAACAAAACTCAAGTCTGGAAACAGCCTAAATGTGTATTAGGGGAACATTTAAATAAATTGTGGTTTGTTCATATCATAAATCCTACGATGGCTGTTAAAAAGGATGAGGTTGGCCAGGTGCAGTGGCTCACTCCTTTAATTTAGCACTTTGGGAGGCCGAGGTGGGTGGATCGTTTGAGGTCAGGAGTTTGAGACCAGCCTGGCCAACACGGCAAAACCCCATTTGTATTAAAAATACAAAAAAATATTAGCAGGGCATGGTGGCACGTGCCTGTGGTCCCAGCTACTGGGGAGGCTGAGGTGGGAGGATCGCCTGAGCCCAGGAGGTGGAGGTTGCAGTGAGCTGAGATTGTATCACTGCACTCCAGCCTGGACCACAGAGTGAGGAGATCCTTTCTCCAAAAATAATAATAATAAAATCATCATCACCAACAATCAACATCTATTTGATGGTTTCTGTTTACTACCAATCTCACTCCTCTGTTCCCTCTCCCCCAGTTCCAAGAACTTTGTCATCTCCATTGCTAAGTCCAGACCTCTAGACTGTAGTCCCACGTCTTCAACTTCAGTGACTGGACTGCAGTTTAAACTCATTATGTCCAAATGGAAACACTCAGTGCTTCCCTGTATCAGTCCATTGGAAATAAATAAAAATCCATTTCATTTGGGATCTTTGTTCTCTATCTCACATATGCATTAACAACTCTGGTCATTTCTTCCTTCAGAACATCTTTGTTCTACCCTTCTTGTCTATTTCTACCTGAGTTGACAACATTGTTATTTATCGGTGTATTCATTTAGCAAGTATTTATTAAGTGTTTCTTATGTGCCAAGCACTATGCTACCTAAAGGGGACAAAAACACTAATTCCAAGCTCTGCCTCGGTAGGAGGAGCTCACAGTCCAATGTGCCTCCCAACGTGGTAGCATGGTGTCTCCCCTCCATCTTCCCGCTCCTATACCCCTGCTGACCTGCCAGGCTAGGCCTGCACCTCTAGGCAGTTCCAATCACACAATTTCCAAGGGCTTGTGAGTTTCAGCAGTGCTACTATTTCATAATTCTCACATTTTCCTATAACCTGTTACTCTAGTGCCATTTCCTAAAGAAGAAAATTTAAAATATCCACAAGAATGCTCACGAGTCTCTTCCTACAGAGCATGTTTGCTAGCAGAGCGACACCACGGAGGAGGCAGGGTTCTAAAAGCATGGAGGATGCTGAGACTGGAGAAAGACCATGTAGGAGACAAGCTGTCACCAGGCCTGCAGGTTCTCTAAGCTCAGTACTTGCATCCAATCAGTCTCAATGGCTAGGCGCAGTGGCTCACACCTGCAATCCCAGCACTTTGGGAGGCTGCAGTGGGCAGATCACTTGAGGTCAGTAGTTCAAGACCAGCCTGGCTAACATGGTAAAACCCTGTCTCTACTAAAAATATGAAAATTAGCTAGGCGTGGCAGTAGGTGCCTATAATCCCAGCTATTTGGGAGGCTGAGACAGGAGAATTGTTTTTTGTATTTTTT
>NW_012111031.1:6972812-6977236 GCF_000951035.1 Colobus angolensis palliatus
TGGCTGGACTTTTTAGTCATGGTCTTGATCTGTCAGCCAGGCTGGAGTACAGAGATGCAATCATAGCTCACTGAAATCTCCAACTCCTGGGCTCAAGTGATCCTCCCACCTCAGCCTCCGGAGTAGCTGGGACTACAGGCGTGCGCCACCATGCCCAGTTAATTTTTTATTTTATTTTTGTAGAGATGGGGTTTTGCTATATTGCCCAGGCTGGTCTTGACCTCCTGGGCTCAACTGATCCTCCTGCTTCAGCCTCTCAAAATGCTGGGATTATAGGCATGCGGCACCGTGCCCAGCCATGAATAAACTTCTCTTTCGTACAACTGAAAGGGCCTTGAGTAGGAGGGAACTGAGTAAGGATTAAGTAATAAAGACAAGCATTTTTGGGTGTGTGCAAGAGTGTGTGTAGAAGCAGGTGGGCCTGCAGCAGGGGGGAGGTGAGACTGCTGTGAAGCCATGCAGGGAATGGTCTTTTCTGAGAACATGCATGCCTGTCTGGTGCCTGCCTCCTGTCCACAGTGGGAGGTCCATGTGTAAAACTCAGTGTGGGTGTTGTAGCTGGGCCTCTGCCATGTCCAGAGCCTCTGGGTGAAAAGAACAATACAGCAAACCCCTCTCCAGCCTTGCGCTGGGCAAGGCTGACCGGATCTTCAAACCACAGCAACATTAAAGATCATTTTCACCGCTCTCCCGCCCAGTACAAAGATACCCTTTTCTTTATACCCAGTACAAAGATACCAGCCTCACCTCAACCACTTTCCCCAAACCAGGACAAGTTTCTCCATCCCCAGTTACTGATGACAACAGCTGTCTAAAAACACCCAGCAAAAATATCACATGTGATGGAGAGCATGCAAACCCAGCTCTAACTTCCTGGCTTCTTTTCTAGCGCATGTGATGCCCTACTCTTGATTGACACACTCAGTTTTTTTTTTTTTCCATGTGGCAATCAACCAATTGAGTCCAACAGAAAGTATTTTTTTTCTGTTAATTAAAATAATCCTGTTTTTTCTTTTCTCCTTTCCCTGTTGATTACTTGGTATCCACGTGCAACATCAGTTAAATACAGCTTGAGAAATCAACATGTGGAGGTTCAATTTATTTAGCTTGCAGGCTAAGGTTTGTGGAGCTTGGGATGAATCTTTGTGTAGGTGGGTAACAGAATGTGATCTCAAAGCTGAGTGTTTCACATTGTTAAGGTTTCACTTGCTGATGTTGTCTGAAGGTGATTAAGAGTTTTATTTTCGAAGTGGATAGGAAGCTTGGTGAGTAATAAGGATTCACTACCTCCATAAGCTGTGCTTGAACAGAAAAGCCTCTAGCAGCTGCTCGTGCTGCTGTTTTCCATGCATAAGGCCCTGGGCCCAGGTGGCTGAGCTATGCCAGGAGTGCAGCATGGGAAAGGAAGCAGGCACCCACCCTCCTTTCAGATCCATAACTCCATCAGAAATAAGAAAGGAGACGTTGTGGAGCTAGTAATTTAGCAAAAGCTTTGGCTCAAGTGGACTTGAATTCTAGCCTCATTTTTTTTCATAGTTGGACCATGGCATGGTCAAGAATTTACCTTGGTTTTCTCTGCTTTTATTATTATTGTTATTATTATTTTGAGATGGAGTCTCGCTCTGTCACGCAGGCTGGAGTGCAGTGGCACCATCTTGGCTCACTGCAGCCTCTGCCTCCCGTGTTCAAGTGATTCTTCTGCCTCAACCTCCCAAGTAGCCGGGATTACATGTGCACGTCACCACACCTGGCTAATTTTTGTATTTTTAGTAGAGATGGGGTTTTGCCATGTTGGCCAGGCTGGTCTCAAACTCCTGACCTCTGGTGATCCTCCTGACTTGGCCTCCCGAAGTGCTGGTATTATAGGCCTGAGCCACTGTACCCAGACACTCTTTTAGTTAACACTTTTATGCAGTAACACAATGTGCAAGTTTTAACATACACAGTGTCATGTAGCTACCACCACAATCAGGATTTCCATTGCCTGCAAAGTTCCCTTTTTGTAGTCAACCTCAGGCAAATACTGTCCTGTGTTTTTATCCCTCTGCTTTCGCCTTTTGCAGAATGCCACATACACAGAAGCATACAGTACATACCACTGAGTCTGGTTTCTTTAAACCTAGTAGAATGCATTGGAGATTGAACCCAGTTATTCTATCACTAGGTCCTTCTTCATTGCTTAGTGGCATTCCATTGTATGACTATATCACAGTTTGCTTTATCTAGTTACAAGCTGGTGGACATCTGGGGAGTTTCCAGTTTTTGGTGATTAGAATTAAAGCTGCTATAAGCCAGGCGTGGCGGCTCATGCCTGCAATCCCAGCACTTTGGGAGGCCAAGGCGGGTGGATCACGAGGTCAGGAGTTCAAGACCAGCCTGGCCAACTTGGTGAAACCCCATCTCTACTAAAAAAAAAAAAAAATTAGCTGGATGTGGTGATCCATGCCTGTAGTCCCAGCTACTCAGGAGGCTGAGGTGGGAAGATCGCTTGAGCTTGGGAGGTTGAGGCAGCAGTGAGCCACGATTGCACCACTGCAATTATGAGGACCCTTCCCTCTTAACTGTCAATATTATCTTGAAATTCACTGGTAAACCTTTTTTTCCGTACTCTCTTTAGTTGTGGAACTCAGACCTAGGCACAGGTTCTCACCAGAGTGGGGTACGATGGAACCTCAGGTAGGGCTCACATTCTCAGAAAAGCATTCCTGAGTAGCTATCGCAGTCCGAGGATACCGTGGTCTTTTTCTGGAGTGCCCAGCTAGACACGAACCCTTCCTTGGGAATCACCCCGGCCCCACAATTACAGCTCCTACTGGCTGTGAACACACATGCACCCTCCTGCTTTCCTCTCTCTAGCCCCACTGACCTGACCCAAGGTGGGCAACAATCAGATTGGTCTGGAAAACCTGGAAATGGGACCTAGAGTCAGTCAGCCAGCTATGGGGAGCTAAGGTAAGAAATCATGTAAAAGTGAAGCCAGAGCTGGCACCATATCAAGACAAATCACAGTGCACACCAAGTTATGGGGGAACTCGAACTGCATGGACCCAGGAAAGCCAATCTGTAGAGAGCAGGATGCTGCAGATACACAGAGGCAGGCCACCAGCAAAGACCCTGCAGCCCAAGAAAGGGAGGGGCGGTCTCCGTGAGGACTGTGCCTCCTACCTTTGAGCCACCTTGAATGGACTTTTTAAACTTGTGTTTTGTTTTTTCAGACAGGGTCTCAGTCACCCAGGCTAGAGTGCAGTGGGGTAATCTCAGCTCCCTGCAACCTCCACCTCCTGGGTTCAAGTGATTCTCGTGCCTCAGCCTCATAAGTAGCTGCAATTACAGGCGCCCAACACCACACCCAGCTAATTTCTTGTATTTTAGTAGAGATAGGGTTTCCGCATGTTGGCCAGACTGTTCTCGAACCCCTGGCCTCAAGTGATCCACGGTGCCTGGCTGGACTTTTTAGTCATGGTCTTGATCTGTCAGCCAGGCTGGAGTACAGAGATGCAATCATAGCTCACTGAAATCTCCAACTCCTGGGCTCAAGTGATCCTCCCACCTCAGCCTCCGGAGTAGCTGGGACTACAGGCGTGCGCCACCATGCCCAGTTAATTTTTTATTTTATTTTTGTAGAGATGGGGTTTTGCTATATTGCCCAGGCTGGTCTTGACCTCCTGGGCTCAACTGATCCTCCTGCTTCAGCCTCTCAAAATGCTGGGATTATAGGCATGCGGCACCGTGCCCAGCCATGAATAAACTTCTCTTTCGTACAACTGAAAGGGCCTTGAGTAGGAGGGAACTGAGTAAGGATTAAGTAATAAAGACAAGCATTTTTGGGTGTGTGCAAGAGTGTGTGTAGAAGCAGGTGGGCCTGCAGCAGGGGGGAGGTGAGACTGCTGTGAAGCCATGCAGGGAATGGTCTTTTCTGAGAACATGCATGCCTGTCTGGTGCCTGCCTCCTGTCCACAGTGGGAGGTCCATGTGTAAAACTCAGTGTGGGTGTTGTAGCTGGGCCTCTGCCATGTCCAGAGCCTCTGGGTGAAAAGAACAATACAGCAAACCCCTCTCCAGCCTTGCGCTGGGCAAGGCTGACCGGATCTTCAAACCACAGCAACATTAAAGATCATTTTCACCGCTCTCCCGCCCAGTACAAAGATACCCTTTTCTTTATACCCAGTACAAAGATACCAGCCTCACCTCAACCACTTTCCCCAAACCAGGACAAGTTTCTCCATCCCCAGTTACTGATGACAACAGCTGTCTAAAAACACCCAGCAAAAATATCACATGTGATGGAGAGCATGCAAACCCAGCTCTAACTTCCTGGCTTCTTTTCTAGCGCATGTGATGCCCTACTCTTGATTGACACACTCAGTTTTTTTTTTTTTCCATGTGGCAATCAACCAATTGAGTCCAACAGAAAGTATTTTTTT
>NW_012111031.1:6977561-6980360 GCF_000951035.1 Colobus angolensis palliatus
GGGTTTCACCATGTTAGCCAGGATGGTCTCGATCTCCTGACCTTGTGATCCGCCCGTCTTGGCCTCCCAAAGTGCTGGGATTACAGGTTTGAGCCACCGCGCCCGGCCAAGGGACCTCAAACTTCTAACACATATAATTATATCAGGTTGTTTTGGACTGCTACTCTAATTAGACCATATTAAATAAATGTGTTCAGGGATGAATCAAAAGGAAAACACCTGCTGCAAATAAAGGAGTCATTGAGTTGTTGGCACCAGTTTGCACCTGGGTGCACAGCTGATGGAGGTCAGCCCTGCCTAACTCCTCATCCACTCCACTTGGGCCCAGGGTGAGATTACCTGATTCCAAGCTGCTCTATCAGACTGAGAATGTACTCAACTTGTCAAGTCACAGTCTTTTACAATCTGCTGTATCTGCAAGTACACTGAAGGTGTGTGAAGGTTCTCATTCAAACCACCTAGGGAAGTAAGGCTATTCAAATTCTCTTGCACTTGCTCTTTCTGTACTTCCTGCTCTTTGACTTTTATGAACTCCTACATTCCTTTAAAACACAACTCAGATACTAACTCCTAAGAAGCTTTCCTGATTCTCCAAAAATGTAACTAGTTGTTTCATTCTCTGTGCTACCCCACATTTTATATAATAGCCAACACTGATAAAGTACTTTTTATGTGCCATGTAGTGTTCCCTATATGACCATTAAACTGACATTTAATTTTCATCACAATTCTATGAGATAGATACTCTTAACATTTCTATTTCACAGACAAGTAAACAGGCACTGATGGTAGGCAACTTGTTCAAAGTCCCAAGCTTTGAATCTAGGTAGCTCTTAAAACATTCTCCCACGTATTTCTACTGCTGCACTTAAGACACTATGCTGCCATTTATTTGCTTCCCAGTCTTCTTCAATACCATGGCCCCCTAAATGCAAGGACCTGTCTTATTTGTTCATCACTGTATCCCCATTACCTGGGGGTCTCAAGCTGACGGACTTCCTTTGTGATCACTGGGACATGGCAAAGACCCCCGGCTGTGACCACCCAAGCCAGCAATTTTCTCATGAGCCTGGCATTGGAGAGTCATTGAGTGGTCTCGGATGGAAAGAAATCAAATACACTGGCCATCTGCAGTCATTAATGGGAAGTATCTCCTCATTTGAATCTACAGCAAAAAAGGAACATCATTCCATAATAAGAAACTACAAAAGAAATAAGCACTGGAAACCCAATCTCTAAAGGCAAAGCAACTGAGGCAAAATCCTGAAGCAATTATTTTTGGTTCTGGAAAGGTAACTCTTGAGACTTTGCCACCAGCATTGAGTGAGGAGTCATTGAACCCAAGGCAGGTGAATGACAGCTGTGGGCACCAAGGAATGGCGCACCCATTGTCTAACACACGGTGGCCAGGAGCCTGTGTTCCACAGTGCCATTCTGGGATCTGATCTGGCTCCTGCCCTTGGCTAGACCTGGGCAGGTTCTACTGTATATTCTACTGCACGACCCAGGGCAGGTTCTTTAACCTTTCAGTGCCTCCGGACTCACATCGACAGAACACAGATAATAAGAGAACCCAGATTACAGGGTGGCTGGGAGGATTAAATGAGTTATATGAGTTAAATGCTTAGCATGGTGCTGGACACACAGTAAGGGTCCAAGAAACATGAGCTATTTTTCTTCCTGCTTATTTAGTAAGACAGGCAGAGAACGGGTGGTATGTAAGGTCCATTATCACAAGTACATAACACCTCTACCCCTGGTGCCTGGCACACAGTGGGCAGCAATGCTTTTTTGTTTGAGACGGAGTTTTGTTCTTGATGCCCAGGCTGGAGTGCAATGGTGCGATCTCGGCTCACTGCAACCTCTGCCTCCGGGGTTCAAGCGATTCTCCTGCCTCAGCCTTCCGAGTAACTGGGATTACAGTCATGTGCCACCATGCCTGGCTAATTTTGTATTTTTAGTAGAGACGGGGTTTCTCAACATTGGTCAAACTGATCTCGAACTCCCGACCTCAGGCAATCCGCCCACCTTGGCCTCCCAAAGTGCTGGCCACCGTGCCCAGCAGCAGTGATTTTTCACTGAATACATAAATGGCAAAGTGGTTGACAGGCTTTTGTTCAACGAAACACACTGGAATGGTAATCAGAAGTAAAGCTTAAATGTCAAGAGGACTGGCCCAGTAAGCTCTTAATTCAACACTCTATTGAGATCATTGTATTACAGACATCCACTATGTGTTCATAATAGTCAGTCTGAGGCACTATATAAATCCTTTTGTGTCTTAAGAATTGTCGATGATTAAATTATATTCAATGAAGTTTTAAAATTAAGTATACGTTATTGCATTCAAATGCTTGACACACTGCAAATCCATGAAGAGCACAAGTGGCAACAACGAATTAACTGGAGTCTTCTCATGGAGAGCAACCTCTGTACCTACATGGTATTGTTACCCATCCGCAGCTGCATTTCCCACGAGATTGTGAATGCTTATGTCTAGTGCTTTTGTATCTCCAGTGCCCGAGATACAGTCATGCTTAGTAAATACTTACTAAACAGCCATTGTGTTTCATGACCAAACCAGATTATAGTTTTTAGTCAGAAACATATTCTTTTGGTGAACTTACATTTCTACAACACAATAAAAAAACTTATACCCTTGAGACCACTTAAATATAAGTTTCAACATTTAAAAATATGGTACACAAGAAAATCATTCTTCTTCTTTTTTTTTTTTTTGAGACGGAGTCTCGCTCTGTCACCCAGGCTGGAGTGCAGTGGCTGGATCTCAGCTCACTG
>NW_012111031.1:6980900-6992774 GCF_000951035.1 Colobus angolensis palliatus
GTAGCCAGGTATGGTAGTGGGTGCCTGTAGTCCCAATGACTACAGGAGGCTGAGATGAGAGGATTGTTTGAGCCCAGGAGTTTGACACTGCAGTGAGCCATGATTGTGCCACTGCACTCCAGCCTGTGTGACAAAGCGAGACACCATCTCTTTAAAAATAAAAAAGAAAACGATATTAGGCTCAGGAACTTTCTCTGGACTCATGTCAGAGGAACGAATCCAAGCACTTTGGGAGACTGAGGCAGGCAGATCACTGGAGGTTAGGAGTCCAGCCTGGCCAACATGGTGAAACCCTGTCTCCTCTAAAAATACAAAAATTAGCCAGGTGTGGTGCTGGGCGCCTGTAATCCCAGCTACTCAGGAGGCTGATGCAGGAGAAACGCTTGAACCCAGGAGGTGGAGGTTGCAGTGACCGAGATTGCACCACTGTACTCCAGCCTAGGTGATGAGTGAAACCCTGTCTCAGGAAAAAAAAAAAAAAAAAAAAAAGAGCAAACAGAAAAAGAACCACTTTATCATCTCCTGGACTTTCTCACACAAATGTTAGGGAAAATGGCCAATGTGGTGAAGGCGATCTGCAGCAGGTGATATCTGCAGCTCCCCTCTCAGTTCAGCATCCCTCCCCACAACACACTGCACTGGGAGCCTCAAACATGCAGAGGTCTAAATCACAGAGTCCACTCTAAAGCTGCACTCACTACAAGGTACTTTTTTTTGGGGGGGAGGTGGGAGGTGGGGATGGAGACTTGCTCTGTTGCCAGGCTGGAGTGCAGTGGCACATATCTTGGCTCACTGCAACCTCCGCTTCCCGGGTTCAAGTGATTCTCCTGCCTCAGCCTCCCAAGTAGCTGGGACTACAGGCACGCACCACCACACCCAGCTAATTTTTGTATTTTTAGTAGAGACAGGGTTTCACCATGTTGGCCAGGATGGTCTCAATCTCTTGACCTCGTGATCCACCCATCTCGGCCTCCCAAAATGTTGGGATTACTGGTGTGAGCCACCGTGCCCGGCCTCTACAAGGTACTTAAGTGTCACAGAGATTACACTGTCAGCGAAAGGATCTTGACTCTAAAGGCGGAAGTTGATTCTTCATCCTGCGGATAGGAACAGTTTGGGTGTCAGGATTTAAGGAGGGTGGAAGTTTAGTCTTCATCCTATGGATAGGAGGAGTTCGGGTGTCAGGATTCAAGGAGGGGTGCCAAAGACAAACTCCCATTCCTTCACAATTTTGCTGGGATCAGCTCCACTTTCTTGGTTTGGAGGTGAGGTGGGGTGGGGAGAGAGAAGAATTCTGGGAAAGCAGACTCTGATTTTGGCCATGGGTAGAATTCCTCCAAATAGGAACCAGTACTCACGATGGTATGCTAGGCAGGAAATGGTTCCATAAAATGGACATTACTTACCACTCCGCATTGTGAGGATCAAATGAGATAATATTTTAGATGACTTAACATACTATGAGGCACATATGGCCTGATAAGTGTTTATTATTATTTCACTGATATGTACTAACAATGATGAAAATAAGCTTCCAAAGAAGTTTGCTCAGAGACCATTAGAAACAGTTGCACTTGTGCTGAAATCCATAAGAACCGCTCATGATACAAAAGAGTGCAATCTTTTCCCTTTTTAAAGATCCATCACTTTTTTTATTTTTTATTTTTTTTTTTGAAGATGGAGTCTTGCTCTGTCACCCAGGCTGGAGTGCAGTGCTGCCATCTCAGCTCACTGAAACCTCCCAGGTTCAGGTGATTCTCCTGCCTCAGTCTCCCAAGTAACTGGGATTACAGGTGTGCACCACTACGCCCAGCTGATTTTTGTATTTTTAGTAGAGACGCGGTTTCACCATGTTGGCCAGGCTGGTCTTGACCTCCTGACCTCATGTGATCTGCCCGCCTCAGCCTCCCAAAGTTTTGGGATTACAGGCATGAGCCATTGCACCTAGCAGATCACTTTAGAAGTTACTGTGGTAACACGTAATTTCAAATTTTTCCAATGCCCAGCAACTATAATCTCCCCTCTCGCCTACCCAAGATGGAGTCTTGCTGTCACCCAGGTTGGAGTATAGTGGTGAGATCTCAGCTCACTGCAACCTCCGCCTCCTGGGTTCAAGCAATTCTCCTGCCTCAGCCTCCCGAGTAGCTGGGATTACGGGTGCCTGCCACCGCACCTGGCTTATTTTTGTATTTTTAGTAGAGACGAGTTTCATCATGTTGGCCAGGCTGGTCTCAAACTCCTAACCTTGTGCCTCGGCCTCCCAAAGTGCTGGGATTACAGGCATGAGCCACCATGGCCAGCCACAACTATAATCTTACTACATTTTGGCAGTTAAAGCATCCCCTCAGTGTGTGTATTAGTTGAGTTTAACAATATCATTTATTAAATATGGCCTTCCTGGCCAGGTGCGGGGGCTCACACCTGTAATCCCAGCACTTTGGGAGGCTGAGGCGGGTGGATCATGAGGTCAGGAAATCAAGACCATCCTCGCTAACACAGTGAAACCCCGTCTTTACTAAAAATACAAAAAATTAGCCAGGCATGGTGGTGGGCGCCTGTAATCCCAGATACTCTGGAGGCTGAGGCAGGAGAATGGTGTGAACCCAGGAGGCGGAGCTTGCAGTGAGCCGAGATCACGCCACTGCACTCCAGCCTGGGCAACAGAGTGAGACTTCCTCTCAAAAAAAAAATATATGGCTTTCCTGTCTTATGATATGACATCTTACCAGAGGTGTGCATCTCCTTTATCTATTTTCCTCTCACTCTCACAGTTTATAAGGGCTTAGGATTCCTACTTTTTGATTTTTGTCAAAAGTCTGTCAGAGTAAGAGAGTCCTGAAATAAAAGAATAAGGGAACCTGGGTAGAAGGGAAAATCTCCTCCATGGCCAGCAGCCACATTTTAATGTTAAATAAGAAAGCAATTTAAGCCAGGCGTGGTGGCTCACACCTGTAATCCCAGCACTCTGGGAGGCTGAGGTGGGTAGATCACTTGAGATCGGAAGTTCAAGACCAGCCTGGCCAACATGGTGAAACCCTGTCTCTACTAAAAATACAAAATTTAGCCGGGTGTGGTGGCGGGCGCCTGTAATCCCAGCTGCTTGGAAGGCTGAGGCAGAAGAATCGCTTGAACCTGGGAGACGGAGGTGGCAGTGAGCCAAGATCACATCACCGCATTCCAGCCTGGGCAACAGAGAGAGACTCCATCTCAACAAAAAGCAATTTAAAAACCTTAATCAGAAACAGCATCAGTCTAGGCCCTAAATTACGTATCCTACTGAAGAGGTAAGTGTTTAAGAGACTCAAGCTCATGCAATCAGGTATGCTGAGGTAATAGGGTAAAAGAAGCAGAAGAAACCAGTTTACAAAAAAAACCAAAGCACAGCTTCAAATAAGACACAGTTCTGCCCTGGAAACTCTTCTGGCACAGCCACCTCGTTCAATATGGCAGGCACTGTCACAAAACAAAAGACATCAGCAGAGGAGACACAAGTCTGTTTCAGGGCAGTACCACATATATAAAAGGTTTTGGGGAAGATCCATGCTATGAACCAAGCACACAGCAGGTATCCAGAATTCTCAGTTCCATATAGATTTACCAGACCATTATCCATGGGCTTCCTGACACCGAGCTTCCAGTCATCAGGAATGGGCATACCACATTTGGTTCCTGTACATAAGACAATCTGAGGTGGGGTGGGGAATGGGAACACCCTCCTTACTCAGAATTTTATTTTCCAGTGTGTACACAAGAATAAAAATCTTCTTAGTGCTGTAACAATCTCAGAATTCTAAAGCTTTGCTGCTAAAAGCAAATAATATAAAAATTGTTTTTCTCAATGGATAGATATCTCCTTGCTTTCATTATATAACATTTTCTTCAATTTCTGGCATTTGCTCCTTGCTTATTTTTACTATTTTTTCTCTTTTCTTCGTGCAAACGCTATGGCAACTTAAGCATTTGCTACTTCTTGGTTGCAGCATCCAGAAGCAGCTGACAAAATGAACGAGCGAAAAAACAACTTTTCCCTCTGCTTAGTCTACTTAAGCTTCTTTGTTTTGTTTGATGGTCTTGATGGTATGATATTGGATTGCTTAATATATAATAATTTTTGCTAGAAAAAACTAACATATACATGTATTGTTTTCATTAAAAAATTAATTGAAGAGAAAGAGAAAAGCAACATTTTAATGCCCCAGGAATTGAAACTAACCTTTTCTGTCTCGACTGGACCCCTACATCCCTCTTTTGACTTGCTGGTATCATTTGCCATGTATTGGTCAATACATATCTGCTGGGTGAGCAATAAAATTCTGGGGGCAAGCCAGTTTTGAGAAGTTTATAATCTGACTGGGGGAGACATATCTTGAAATTTTGGAAAGATATTTTACTTCTAATTATCTTAAAAGCAAACAAAAGAAACATCAGTTGACCATGATTCTACACATTTCTCATCTCAGTATCACTATGGTAAAATAAGCTAATCATGAACACTGCCATTTCACTACAAACTTAAATGCTCTCCTTTTATTAACGTTGAGTATGAACATGAAACATGATCACCTGTTTATTGATCACTTTGTTCTTTGACAATTTCAAAATAAGGAACTTTGGCTTTTTATTCCTTTTAAGAGTTTCTGTAGCTGACTGTTCTTTTCTTGCTATACAGTTCTCCTTGGATCTGTATTACCTCAGCTCCTCAGATACAGCAAAGGTAGAGAGTCCTCATTTAAAAAACACTTCCTAATTGTACACATTAAAAGCTAACATTTAAGAAAAACTCTCTTAATCCTCCAACCCCTATTCCTATTGTGAGTAATCTGGTTTAATACAAGTTAAGTCTATAAATAAATTTGTTCTTTCTCCTCAAAAAAACAGTTAAGAAACTTTACAAGAATTACAGGTTTAAAAAATTTACCGAGAGAAATGAAAGTATTGTCACTTAACCCCTATTAACATACGGTGTTCAAGCCTTCCAGTATCAGCGCCTTTTGCACAGCATCGCTGCTAGCTGTTTCGCTAGCATGCTGACTGGGAGGCTTCTCAGTCACTCTTTTCTTCTCCTTGATAGTGTCTGTACTCTGGCTTCAGCTCCCATGTGTTTTTGTGGATCCCTTTTACATTCTGAACACCAATTTCTTTTAAGATTTCCTTCAGGTACACCTAAAACAAAAACAAAACCCCTAACAAATGAGATTATAAAGGCAGGGAACAAAACCTAAAACAAGGTGATATGCCGAAACACATATGCAAGTCATAAAAAGTATGATCCTAAAAGCTCAGCAAGATTTCTCTATAAGGATGTTCAATAAACTGCCTTTTGATTCTACATGTGCGATGATAACTGCACTAAATGCACTAAATAACTGCACTAAATATATGATCATGTGCATTAAAGGGGCTGAAAGTCCTGAATGCCAACAACTTAAAAGCTAAAATAAACAACAACGACAACAAAAAACCCCACAAAAAACACTAGATGAAATACACGAAAAAATTACTGGTCCTCACTCAATGTGACACAGTGCACCAAGTGTAATCTGCCCTTGAGTTCAATGGACTCAGTTCACAGATTGAAACCAGTAGTTTCAGAAGCAGTAACATATATAAAAAATGAGTAACATTTTTGAGAATATTCTATCAAGCAAGCATATGACAGGTATTCAGAATTCTCAGTTCTCAGATGAGTTCTCAAATTTGTTATTAGGCCACCCACTTATTTTTTCCTATGTAAGAAGGAGAACTGTTATTTGTATTTACTACTATTTGCACTTTATCCAAGCTTGCCAACACAGATAAGAGAATAAGAAGTGATAATAAGGCTGGGCTTGGTGGCTCACGCCTGTAATCCCAACACTTTGGGAGGCCGAGGTGGGCGGATCACCTAAGGTCAGGAGTTCGGGACCAGCCTGGCCACCATGGTGAAATCTCGTCTCTACTAAAAATACAAAAATTAGCCAGGCATGGTGGTGGGGACCTGTAATCCCAGCTACTAGAGAGGCTGAGGCAGGAGAATCACTTGAACCCAGAAATTGCAGTGAGCTGAGATTGTGCCATTGCACTCCAGCCTGGGCAATAAGAACGAAACTCTGTCTAAAAAAAAAAGTGGTAAGACATCCCCCAAAACTATCAGGGATGCAGCTTTGTGTTTGGCTTCTCCAAAGAAGAGTCTGTAGTATGGTGTTTTAGGTCCCTAAAAATTCAATAAACATTTACTAAGCGATTACTATGGTCATGGAAATGATGGCTATTTAAGTATAATATGAAACTCCACCTTTGCTTGCCAATGCTGAAGCCCAAAAAGCATTACACAATAAGCTGACCAATATAAATTACAAAATTTCCTTCTCAGAGAAGATAATAATAATTATTATTATTTTGAGATGGAGTTTTGCTCTTATTGCCCAGGCTGGCGTGCAGTGGCATGATCTCGGCTCAATGCAACCTTTGCCTCCCGGGTTCAAGCAATTCTCCTGCCTCAGCCACCTGAGCAGCTGAGATTACAGATGCATGCCACCACACCCAGCTAATTTTTTGTATTTTTAGTAGAGATGGGGTTTCACCATGTTGGCCAGGCTGGTCTCGAACTCCTGTCCTCGAGTGATCCACCCACTTCGCCCTCCCAAAGTGCTGGGATTACAGGCCTGAGTCATCGCGCCCGGCCAAGATAATTATTTAAAAGTGACTCTTTTGTTGTTGCAGAACAAAACAATCCAACAATAATTTGTGTGTGTGTGCTTCAAAGAACCAGTTACGGTATGATGATGACTCATCCCATTGATGGAAGATGTAGTTTTTCTTACTGATTGAAATGAGGCATTAATAAGAAAAATGGCTGAGAAGTTCTTGTCCGTATACTTAAGGTAGTGCTCTTCTCTAGCATGGTGCTAGACTACCTGCATCAGAACCTCGTGGGGAGCTTGTTAAATAAGACCGAGCTTGGGCCTACTGAGTCAAAGTCTCTTGGGTTAGGCCCAGGAATCTGCATTTTAACAAGTGCCTAGGTGACTCATGTAACTATATACTAAAGTTCCACCACATCTGGCTTAAAGTTCTTCCAGTTCTGATACTCTAAGATCTTTGAGTTTTTAGTGTGTTGCTTTGTTCTCTGCGTCTCATCATTGCTGCAGATTACGTGTTACCAACATAATCTAATGCCACTTTACACTGACTGATACAATGCTCTAGAGTTCATAAAGTCCTTTCAGTTACAGGTAGGTTGTCACCTAGAAACATAATAGCTGATTAGTACTGGAACTACACAGAGGTTCCTTCAGGATGGCTTGGACAGCCTTTCCATTCCAGCAGCTAAACCCCAGCAGGTGGCAGCAATGAACCAAATGAGCCCTGGGTTCCCCCGAGGCTTGCTTGCCTCCCACACCTTCTACAGTTGGCTTCACTAGCAGACCTGTGTGAATGAGTAAGCATAAAGGCTTGAGATATCCAGGTAATATAAAATGCAAGTCGGCTACCTGCTATTTCAAATTACATTTAAAAAAACAGGACGCTGTTCATAAACTACTTTCTAATTGAACAGGATTTATAAATGGAAAATGTTTGGTTAGGCACAAATGATTCTCTGTTTAGGTGCCAAGAATGACATCTTTGTAAAATTCCAAAGAATGGTTTATTATGAGACTGGCTAAGATGGTGTTGCACAAACAACCATACAATTGTGGATGAACTGCAATGGGTCAAAAATGAAAAGAACAATTGCCAGGAGTATTTTAGCAGCTCCATAGAAAAGAAGCTCTCCTGACTTAAAGACTAGTGTGCCCATTTATAATCTAGGCCCAGAAAATGAAAAGCTAAAAAGGGTTAAACAAAAAATATTAAGAAAGTCTTAAGTGTACAGATTAAGTTGCTTTCATGTCCACCCTCATTTTGGCAATCCAGCAGAATATATGGAATTCTTTTTATATACGAAGGTGTCATTCTTTTTTCTTTTTAACAATAAGAGTGGAATAAGATGATCATGGTCTGCTGTCAATTTCTCAAGCAACAAAATGCAATCAGGGTTACAATGTATTGTGATCAGGGGGTAGGAGACAGAAACTTCCTGATTTTTAGGATGTTCTAAACTGCAACCTAAGACCATTTTACTCTAATCAAATAAATTAGCTTGGCAGGGAAGTAGGTACAAAACATTAGCAGAGAAAGTAGTAGTGACAATAGGGAAAAACAAGGTCTCTAAAGGGAAAATCTCTAAAGGGAAGACATGGACAGAGAAGAGAGAGAGCACATGTCCTTCCTCTGTCTAAAATATTCCAATGACTTCCCGCTTTGGGGCTACACATTAAATTCCAAACGCCTTTGAGGCATCCACTCAGGTCTGCCTTCTCCCTTTAGCCTCATCTTCCAACACTCCCCGTTACACATACTTTCCATTTCTGTATCTGCATGCTTCCGGGTTTTTCCCATGTTGTTTCCCTTCCTTGTTATGTTTGTCTCCTCTCCTCAAATCTGAACCCCTCATTCTTTAAGACTAGGCCCAAACGTTACTTTCTCAGAGAAACTTTCTCTAACAGCCTTACCTTAGATTTACATTTCACACTGCACAATCTTCGATGGTAGCTCTTATTATGTCATAATCCTTTATTTATACACCTTGCTCTCCTCTTAAATCACATGCTCCTCTTTTTGGGGGAGTGTAGGGATGGGGGTGGAGTTTCACTCTTGTTGCCCAGGCTGGAGAGCGATGGTACGATCTTGGCTCACCGCAACCTCCGCCTACTGGGTTTAAGCAATTCTCCTGCCTCAGCCTTCCGAGTAGCTGGGATTACAGGCATGTGCCACCACACCTGACTAATTTTGAGTTTTTAGTAGAGATGGGGTTTCTCCATGTTGGCCAGGCTGGTCTTGAACTCCTGACCTCGTGATCCACTCTCCTTGGCCTCCCAAAGTGCTAGGATTACAGGCATGAGCCACCACGTCTGGCCACATGCTCCTGTTATAGTGCCTGCATGCACATCACAGAGACTCAGCGTACTTATGCAAAGTGAATAGGTTGTGCTTAAGACTGACAAGCAGCTAAGAGGATTGCTGGGTGGTGGTGGGGGATATCACTAAGAAGGTCCACAAAAATAGACTATTCAAATTCTAGTTCATTTTTAGAACTCAAGCCGTGATCTGTTTGAGAAACAAAAATTTACTGACTAAACTGTACTATGTGAATTTGAATGTAATTTATTACTAAAATCTGCATTTTAGTGCTAAAATATTGTTGGTGACAAAGCCAACTGAAGAAGAGGTTTTAAAGGTTCTACTAGGATTGAAAATTACTTGGTAATCTTATTTCTCTTTTTAACATTCATATATTCACTCAAATATTTATTCCAGCATCTACAATGTGCCAAATAGAATGGTAGACACTCAGCCTCCTTCTCAGAGTTCACAGTTTAAGTTTAGCATAGAGGATGCGGGTAAAGAAAAAGGCATATTAGGCCAGGCGTGGTGGCTCATGCCTGTAATCCCAGCACTTTGGGAGGCTGAGACGGGTGGATGACCTGAGGTCAGGAATTCAAGACCAGCCAGCCAACATGGAGAAACCTTGTCTCTACTAAAAATACAAAAATTAGCTGGGTGTGGTAGTAGGCACCTGTAGTCCCAGCTATTCAGGAGGCTGAGGCAGGAGAATCATTTAAACCCGGGAGGTGGAGGTTGCAGTGAGCTGAGATCGCACCACTGTACTCCAACATGGGCAACACAACAAGGTTCCATCTCAAAAGAAAAAAAAAAAAAAGAAAAAGAAAAGAAAAAGGCACATTGGCAGGTAATTAGAAAATACAATAGAGGCATGCATACAGGGTATTGTGAGACCACTGAGAAGCAGCACCTAACGCAGCCCGCACAGAGATGTTACGTTCTTTGAGGATAGATATTTGCGCATAGAGATGTTACATTCTTTGAGGATATATATTTGATTATCTGACTTGAACAGCAATTCTGTGTAGAGATCTACAGAAAGGAGTTCTCCTCCTCCTACTTATTCTAAACATTGAGTGACTTTCCAATTAAATCTTCTGTCTAACCACCTGTATTTGAAACCAAGGATTCTAGAAGTGAGTAGATCGCCTTTATGTCACATAGGATTGGGGATATGTCTCATTACAGACTATGCACTGAGCTGCAGCACAAGATCTGAAAAAACTGGCTCTGGTCCAGCAATTCTCCTTCAAAAGGATGTGTGGGAGAGAATTTACAGCAAGTCTGAATGCAGAGAAATAAGGGATAGAACATCACAGCTTTCTTGGAAGGAAATGGCAAGGCACATACTTGACCAAAGAGGTCAAGTGATTAGGATGTTTGTTTGCATTTGTGGGTCAAGTTAAAACTGCAGTGGGCAAAAAGCTAGAAGTCCATGGATCCACTTCCTAATTGGCCCCCAAGACTGAGACAAACCTATGCAGAGTCATAAGGCACAGTAGCCTATTATTTTAGTATTTTGTTCCTTCCTTCCCTCCCTCCACCCCTTACCATTTCTCATATCTTCTTTTCCTCTCCTGCTCTGTCAAACAAATGGAGGACTTAATCTGCATTTCATCTTATCAGGCATTTCAGTGATAAGCATAATAATAAATCAATTATATCTAAATTTGTAGACGTTCATTAAAAACATACACCTTTGACAGGGAGATGATCACCAACTATTAATGCTTTAAGTAAGTTAACAATATGACCCTATTAGGGTTCTAGTCACAAAAGCTTCCCAAAATGGTGAGACTGAATATGCAACATGCAAACTTAAACTGATGATGGCACTGATTAATGCAGTCGACAAGCGGAAATGCACTATATGCTTTTTATAAAGTGATCCAACCCCAAGAAGGGCATTATCGATTCTGTGATAATTTCAAAGTATCATTTCATCTTTACATGATTTTTTTGTGAACAACTACAACTCCTTTAAGAGATATCAACAGAACGAAAACTTACCGATGAAGATGTTAGTGACTTCAAGGCACAAAATTCTTCTGTTAAAATATAAACTACACATTAGGAAGAAACTGTGATCAAATGTGATATGGTTTGGATGTGTGTCCTCACCAAAATCTCATATTGAAATGTAATCCCCAGTGTTGGAGGTGAGGCCTGGTGAGAGGTGATTGGAACACGGGTTGGAACTCTCATGAATTAGCACCATCCCTCTGGATACTGTCCTCACGATAGTGAGTGAGTTCTCCTGCCATCTAGTTGTTTAAAAGTCTGTAGCATGTCCTGCCTCGCACTCTCACTCCTGCTTTTGCCATGTGACGTGCTTCCACCATGACTGAGTTTCCTGTGGCCTCTCCAGAAGCTGAGCAGATGCCAGTATCATACTTCCTGTATAGCCTGCAGAACCATGAGCCAATTAAATCTATTTTCTTTATAAATTATCCAGTCTTGGGTATTTTGTTACAGCAATGCAAGAATGGCCTAATACAGAAAATGCAATAGACATTTCACTCACTTACAGGGAAGGTGATGCTAGGAGACTTCTCTGAAACACAGACCATTTCTGCATTTTTCTTCTCCTTTTCTCCTGGTTTCACTTTCTCTTCCCCACTAGATCCTGCCTCCTGTCTTCCACTCAGGGTCCCACTGTCTCCATTCCTCCCTGTAAAAACTCTAAGCAGCACACAGATGGGTGACGAAATGGTCATGATGCAAACCCTACTCCACTTCGCCCCAGCTCTACTTTACTGCTTAATCCAAATCTTGAAAAAGCAATTATTGCATTAATATTTGTATGCTGGTAAATTATCTCACGTTCGCAACATCTCCTCTGTCTGGCACTGACGAAATGCTTCACGTTTGAATATTGCAGGTAAACAAAATTTACTTTTTTTAGGCCAAAACTTTTAATTTTGTTTAAAGACATGCTTCTAAATTGTA
>NW_012111031.1:6994229-6995367 GCF_000951035.1 Colobus angolensis palliatus
AGAGGGGAGGGATAGCATTGGGAGAAATACCTAATGTAAATGATGAATTAATGGGTGCAGCACACCAACATGGCACATGTGTACATATGTAACAAACCTACACATTGTATACATGTACCCTAGAACTTAAAGTATAATAATAATAAAAAGAAAAAACACCATTTTATATCCAGAACTTGATCATCCTTGGATTTTAGTATTTGCAGAAGGTCTCAGAGCCAATCTCTCATGAATACTGAGGACAGCTGTACTGGTATGTGCCACAACATGGATAAAACATAAAAATATTATGTCTAAGTTAAAGAAGCCAGGTGTAAGAGATCACATATCCATACACATTAATGTCCAGAGAAAAATCTATAGAGACTGAAAGTAACATTAGTGGTTCCCTGTGGGGGAGAGAAAGGAAATGGAGAAAAGACAGGAGTGACTAGTAATGGGTATGAAGTTTCTTTTTAGGGTGATAGAACTGTTCTAAAACTGATTATGGTGTTGGTTGCACAACTCCATGAATATACTAAAGTCCACTGAACTATACTTTTTTTTTTTTTTTTTTTGAGACAGGGTCTCCCTCTCCCAGTCATTCAGGCTGGGGTATACTGGCATGATCTGGGCTCACTGCAACCTCTGCCTCCCAAGTAGCCGGGGACTACAGGCACGTGCCACCATGCCTGGCTAATTTTTCGGTTTTTTTGTGGAGACGGGATTCTGCCATGTTGTCCAGGGCTGGTCTCGATCTCCTGGACTCAAGTGATCTGCCTGCTTTAGCTTCCCAAAGTGCTGGGGATTATAGGTATGAGCCAACGCATCTGGCCTGAACTTACACACTTTTAAGAAAGTATAAATTGGCCGGGTGCGGTGGCTCACGCCTGTAATCCCAACACTTCAGGTGATCAAGGCTGGCAGATCATGTGGTCAGGAGATCGAGATCATCCTGGCTAATACAGTGAAACCCCATCTCTACTAAAAATACAAAAAATTTGGCTAGGTGTGGTGGCATGTGCCTGTAATCCCAGCTACTCAGGAGGCTGAGGCAGGAGAATCGCCTGAACCTGGGAGGCAGAGGCTGCAGTGAGTTGAGAGCGCCGCTGTACTCCAGCCTGGGTGACAGAGTGAGACTCCATCTCAAAAAAAAAAA
>NW_012111031.1:6997352-6997917 GCF_000951035.1 Colobus angolensis palliatus
AGGCTGCAGTGAGCCAAGATCATGCCATTGCACCCCAGCCTGGGCCACAGAGCAAGACGCCGTCTCAAAAAAAAAAAGCATATATATATATTTTACCTCTCTTTAAAATCAAGTGGGACTGGAAGGATGGTATGGAGATTTTATTGGTAAGGGCATTTTTCAGAAAATATAATTTTTGTGGCCTACTGCTTAATTAAAAATACCAAATTTTGTTTACTGGGTACCTATCCCAGATACTGCTCTTATCCATGTAATACCTTACATAAAATTCTGACTCATTTGTTTATATTACTAAATTCACCCCAAATTTCACCTCATTCAGGATGAGGTAAAAAGCGAACAAGGGCCAAATGCTGTGGCTCATGCTCGCAATCCCAGCACTTCTGGAGGCTGAGGTAGGAGGACTGCTTGAGGCCAGGAGTTCAAGACCACAGCAAGCAACATAGTAAGACCCTGTCTCCACAAAAAAATTTTAAAAACTTAGCCAGATGTGGGCCGGGCACGGTGGCTCATGTCTGTAATCCCGGCACTTTGGGAGGCAGAGGTGGGTAGATCACGAGGTCAG
>NW_012111031.1:6998607-7003453 GCF_000951035.1 Colobus angolensis palliatus
AAAAAAAAAAAAAAATTAGCCAGGTGTGGTGGGGCATGCCTGTAGTCCTATAACTACTCAAGAGGCTGAGGTGGGAGAACTGCTTGGGCCCAAAGGTTGAAGTGACAGTGAGCTATGATCATGCTATGAGCTATGGAGCTATGAGCACTTCAGCCTGGGTCACAGAGCGAGACCCTGTCTCTCTATTATTTATTTATTTTGAGACAGGGTCTCGCTCTGTCACCCAGGCTGGAGTAGAGTGACACAATCTTGGCTTACTGCAACCTCCGCCTCGTGGGTTCAAGCAATTCTCCCAACCTCAGCCTCTGGAGTAGTTGGGACTACAGGTGTGCACCACCGCTCCCAGCTAATTTTTGTATTTTTTGTAGAGTTGGGGTTTCACTACATTGTCCAGGCTGGTCTTGAACTCCTGAGCTCAAGCAATCCTCTCACTTCGGCCTCTCAAAGTGCTGGGATTACTCACATGAACCACCTCACCTGTTCAGACCCTGTTTCTAAAAAAAAAAAGAAAAAAAAAAAAGAGCCAAAACAAAACCATATAAGAAGTTAAAAGAGAAAATGTTACTGTTCCATAATAAAGTTGGTAGATCATTGATCCTTCTATTAAAATCACTATTCAAAAAGAAGTATTAAAATTTTATAAATGTGATTAAATTTCACCCACTTATAGTCAACATAGTTGATAGTTTATTTTATATCACATTTCATAGTCTAAAACTTTTAATTAAGGCTCTACTTCATAAATTAGCAAATAATTACTTCTTCAAAGCAGTCTTAAAGAGGGCTGTCATTAATTAATATGCTCTGTTGGGAAATTGTCTTTTTTTAAAATATAAAAAATATATATTTAAAATAAAAAATTTAAAAATAAAAATTTCTAGTTATAGGAAAAATGAAAAGAAGAAACAAGGAACAAAGTGAATATATGTCAGTGCAAAGCATTATAATAAAAACAGCACTTATTAAGTAGTAGTAAATTTGAGAATAAGCTTCAAACATTAAAAACACCTATTTTTCCTTTTGGAGTAGAAACTGAACTAAGATAAAGCTTAAATTCTACTCTCTACATATTCTACATACCTGGCTTAGGATTAATGATGATGATTCTTAATAATATAGAAATTAGAAAGCAGACTGCCTGATGGGCAGATCACCTGAGGTCAGGAGTTTGAGACCAGCCTGGCCAACATGGCAAAACCCCGTCTCTACTAAAAATACAAATATTAGTCAGGCATGGTGGTGCATGTCTGTAGTCCCAGCTACTTGGGGGGTGCTGAGGCAGGAGAATTTCTTGAACCCAGGAGGCGGAGGTTGCAGTTTGCTGAGATCATGCCACTGCACTCAAGCCTGAGGACAGAGCAAGACTCTGTCTTAAGAAAGAAAGAAAAAAAAATTAGCTGGGTGTGGTGGTGGGCGCCTGTAATCCCAGCTACTCGGAAGGCTGAGGCAGAAGAATCACTTGAACTGGGGGAGGTGGAGGTTGCAGTGATCCGAGATTGCACCATCGCACTCTAGCCTGGGTGACAGAGCAAGACTGTCTCTAAAATAAAAATAAAATAATAATAATAATAAATAAAATAAAATAAAATAAAAATAAAAACAAAAATAAAAATACACTTTTCTGAATCCTGACCTGAAATTGGGTAGGTGGTGCAAAAAGAAATTAACAGGTCCAGTTATAATCAGGGCTAGTTTTCAATGACACTTTTTAATACAAGTATGCTGTAGAGGAACACTGGTAAATGAATACTGTTAGACAGAAAACAGAGTGTTGAAGCTCAAAGTGGTATTGGCAGTTTGGTGCTTCAAAGGGAGCAATTAGATAAAGTTTTTCATGGTTTGTATCTTCAAAGGAAATGCCGTGTATGCTTCTATTTGACAGATAAAACAAAATGTGAAAAAAGCTAGACATAACTTATTCAAGGTCAAAAATCAGAGTACCAGGAGAAATAATAGGCCTCCTGAAATCTTCTATTTTTGAGGGGGAAAAATCCAGAAGTTAAACCATATAAAAATATCTGGTATGGTTTGTATATCTGTCCCTTCTAACACTCATGTTAAACTTAACTCCCAATGTGGCAGTAGTAAGAATTGGGCTTTTGAGAGGTGACTAGGTCATGGTGGTTCTGCCCATTCATAGATCAATGGGTTATCATGGGAGTGGGATTGGTGGCTTTATAAAAAGAGGAAGAGGAAGAGAGACCTGAGCTGGCACACTCAGCCTCCTATGTGATGTCCTGTGCTGCCTCAGGACTCTGCAGAGAGTCCCCACCAGCAAAAGCCTCTTACCAGATGTGGTCCTTTGACACCGGACTTCTCAGCCTCCAAAATTTTAAGAAACAAATTCTTTTGCTTTAAAATTGCCCAGCTTCAGGTATTTTATCATAAGTAACAAAAAACACACTAAGATAATATCTCTTTAAATGGATACTATGTCCCGGACTTTATATCAGTTACCACAGCTTGGCCTCCTTGATGAGTAACTTCCTTTTTTTTTTTTTCTTGAGACTGAGTCTCACCTCTGCCACCCAGGCTGCAGTGCAGTGGCATAATCTCAGCTCACTGCAAGTTCCACCTCCCGGGTTCACGCCATTCCCTTGCTTTAGCCTCCTGAGTAGTTGGGACTACAGGCACCTGCCATCATGCCCAGCTAATTTTTTGTATTTTTAGTAGAGACAGGGTTTCACTGTGTTAGCCAGGATGGTCTCGATCTCCTGACCTCATGATCCGCCCACCTTGGCCTCCCAAATTGCTGGGATTACAGGCGTGAACCACCATGCCCGGCCCTGGACGAGTAACTTTCACTCTTTCTAGTTGCTTACGTAAGTCAGTCACATACTGGCAAATGAGAGAAAAAGATGGGCCCTAAGCACAGTTTCTCTAGCCAATAATTTTGCTTATAGAAATGTAGGTTTTGGCCAGGAACAGTAGCTCACGGGTAATCTCAGCACTTTGGGAGGCTGAGGCATGTAGATCACCTGAGGTCAGGAGTTCGAGACTAGCCTGGCTGACATGGTGAAACCTCGTCTCTACTAAAAATACAACAATTAGCCAGGTGTGGTGGTGGGCGCCTATAATGCCAGCTACTCAGGAGGCTGAGGCAGGAGAATCGCTTGAACCCGGCAGGTGGCGGTTGCAGTGAGCAGAGATTGTGCCATTGTACTCTGGCCTGGGCAACAAGAGCAAAATTCCATCTCAAAAACAAACAACCCCCTCCCCTGCATAAAAAAACTATAGTTTGAATGTACTGGCAAATTTTATATTATTACATATGTTAAGTGAACTAAATATTAAATATATAAGTAATGTATTAAATATTTAAGTACTTTGTCCAGGACTATTTGGCTAAATGGTAGAGCCAGGACTTGAATTGAGATCTCGTACTCCAAATCCAGGGTTCTTTCTATTACACCAGGACACCCCTTTTCCTGCTGGACCACTGATCTTCATGCTAGAATAGATTCCTCAAGTCTCTTGGGTACTGATGACCATTAGTACAGATTCACTTAAGTCCTGGGATCCTTTTAAAGGGGGATAGTTGCCTACTTGCGGGAGAGCTAGGCTTTGGCAATTTTCTTTCCCAGTCAATGGACTGGAATCCATGCTGACCACTTCCTGCCCTCTCCTCTAGGTGAAGGTAACCCTACCTCTGGCCTATACCCAGCCTAGGGAAGGCATTCCACACTTTCTTGGCACTCTTTCCCTCAACCTCACTACAAATGACGTGAGAGGCCTGCCAAAATCCATCTGAAGAAAATATGGTGGGCCCTTGGAGACTGACAATTTTCTTTTTTCAAATCAATTCATGAGATATTTGCTGAATTTTTACCATATTTTACACTAGGGGGTATATGAATATTTAGGGACAGGAACAGCATACAACTCTGCCTTCAAGAATCTTATGCTTATTGAGGCAATTTAGTCTCTAAATAATAAAACTATTATTAAAAAAGTTAGTTTCAATATCAGTGGCTTCTATGAGAATTTGATACAAACTATGGATGGCATGTTCCCCAGGAAAATCTATATATTTTTGCACATATTCAGGATACTCAGGAAGTTAATGAATCCCCTAAAGTTCATCCACTGGTTAGGAATTAAGAAGTTCTGTTTTAAGAGATTCACTGAGTACTACCATATAAAAAATATCTTAACCAAAACCAAAAGACATACTAGTAATCCTTTTTCTTTGATGCAAAATGAATAAACCTTATATCCCATGTGAAGGCAAAGCAACTGTTTTCCCTACTATCATCTGAATGCCCCCTACAAGTGATTATTTTCCATATCTAATTTTTTGTGTTTAATTCCATGAGAATCTCTTGTCTGTTTTCAGAGTTTCTGGAATGGTCTTTACATACAGATATATATATATCTGTATATATACATACATACATCTGTGTATATATATATACACACATACACACACACAAAGATAAACTTCATTAAAACCAGAAGAAACACAGCTTAGCTAATGAATTAGTCTATTTCAAAAAAATTTTTTAATCTAGCTTAGAATGCTGTTTCTAAGGCTTTGATGCCAAAGGGAGTGAAGTCATTGGGATGAATTGATAATACTGCACCATGAACACTTTCTTCTGATTAAACAGTAAATCTTTTGGAATTTAAATTTCTTAACAAAAAGTGAAAGGTTGATGTATAATAGTAAAGAAATCTCTGCAGAAGAAACTGTATAATGAACACTAAAATTTCATAAATAATTTCCTAAAGCTTTGTATACATTAAAAAAAATCAAGTTGCGGCCGGGCACGGTGGCTCAAGCCTGTAATCCCAGCACTTTGGGAGGCCGAGGCGGGCGGATCACGAGGTCAGGAGATCGAGACCA
>NW_012111031.1:7004188-7060885 GCF_000951035.1 Colobus angolensis palliatus
AAGTAAATACTCAATCTGATACTGTGGTAACATACGGTGGAGAAAGTTAAATGGAAAACAATGTGACTCAAACACTAGAGAAAGAATTTGGATTTCTTATTGTTACTATCATTTTAAAGGGATTATTAATGCAAATTACTAGTAAATGCACAAAAGCCTAGAGAAGAGATAAAAATGACTATTTATAAAACAAAGATAAACTTTCTAAAATACCAATTTGTTAAATTTGTCCTTAAAAATGGGGAACAGGCCAACCTAATCGCAATCTCTGCAAGCATAATTTGAAAGTGCAGTTCAGCTCAGGTTTAAAAGGACCTACTTAGATTCTAATTAAAAAAAAAAAAAAATCCACAGAGAACAATCCACGAGACAGGGAGAAACCCTCCCACAATGACAAAACAGTATAATTCTTCCAAGAATGCGATTCTTCTATGAGGCACGTTTTCCAAAAAAAAAGGAAGGAGTTAAGCTTTTTCAGAGGAAGATAGGGAAACAAAAAAAAGACCAGAAATGCTATCAACAGATTTCAGGCTTAATGTCAAGAATAAATGAACACGAGGACAATTTCTTTTCTTCATAAAGAATTGTTGATGTTAAGTGTACTAAAATCTAAAATAAAAACTGATATTACCAAAAAATGGCTGCATTAAGACATCTTTTCTGAGTGTTGTCATAAAATTTGTCATTAGCATAGGTAAATATGAACGAAACCATGTATGACACACTTTCAGTAATGTCATGTTAACGAAGGAGGGCATATTCAAAGGATTAGTATGAACATATACATACCACAGGTTGTTTTGTGATGTCCACCAAGTCCTTAAGATTATAGTATTGATGTTTCTCAAAGGCTGAAAATAGCATGTCTAAAACATGTTGTTTATCAGCTCGAGCTCGCTTTCCGTCTTCTTTCTTTTTCCTTTCATATTCAATCTATATGCAAACAGCAAAGGAAATAAAAGCATCAATTCAACATGCTCACTCTGAAACACAGGGCATTCTCTCTCTTTTTTTTTTTTTTTGAGACAGAGTTTTGCTCTTGTTGCCCAGGCTGGAGTGCAGTGGCACGATCTCAGCTCACTGCAACCTCCAACTCCTGGGTTCAAGCGATTCTCTTGCCTCAGCCTCCCAAGTAGCTGGGATTACAGGTGCCTGCCACCACGCCTGGCTGATTTTTTGCATTTTTTTTTTTTTGAGACAGAGTCTCACTCTGTCCCCCAGGCTGGAGGGCAGTGGCGCGATCTCGGCTCACTGCAAGCTCCGCCTCCCAGGTTCACGCCATTCTCCTGCCTCAGCCTCCGGAGTAGCTGGGACTACAGGCACCCGCCACCATGCCCGGTTAATTTTTTGTATTTTTGGTAGACACGGGGTTTCATCATGTTGGCCAGAGTGGCCTGGAACTCCTGATCTCAGGTGATCCACCCACCTCAGCCTCCCAAAGTGTGGGGATATCAGGCGTGAGCCACCGTGCTTGCCCATTCTCTTTTTAGTCATTCATTAACAACTAGATTTTAAGTTTCGAGGCAGCAGGCCTCTGAACAGTAGTTCAGAACCTGGGACCTGTTACTCCTAGGGGTCCCCATATCTTTAAGGCTCTAAATTAGTAATAATTCCAGTCACTTTCATTATCCCCTCAAATTTTATGTAATGCGTAATGTGCCCATTTCCCCCCGAAAAGGCCTCTTGCCAAAATTATATCAATTCAGTGTGGTTAACTGGTTAGCTTGTGTTGATCGAAAACTCTTAACTTGTAGTTCTTTTGTTTTTGATTAACAATTAAACAGTTTATTGAACAGATGCAGTTTCATAGGTCACATCTTTCAAACGTGGGGTTCTTGGAGGCAGGCAGATCATAGAACAGGTTCTTTACGGAGTGAAAAGTTCGGGAAGCATTGGTAAAAAGGAAAGGACATGGACTTTTTCTCATCCTGACCCTGTGCAACCTCCTTGAACCTGTTTCTCTTCCCATACAATAAAGTTAGTTTAACAAGAGAAAGGAGTAAGTATATACTTATCACCTCAGGCACAAGTAAACCATGTTTCTGAAATTCCCATTTAAAACTTCATGTGACCTCTAAATTCACCTGTATAATAAATCTTTATTTTTAACATGGAAATAAAAAACAGAGTATCTCCTGTCCAAATAAAAATGACACGTCAGGACCATGTGTTATGTTTACCCTGCAGTTTTGTGTACCTCCATGCATGCCAGCTTAAAAAGCAGCGGCACTAACACAATGAAGAAGTTCCCTCCTACTGTTCTGGGACTGTTCATTTGTAGAACATTACTCTTTTTACTGAAAATATGCAAGTTCTGTTCAATTACTTAGTTAACTGAGACATTTGTTTGTTTGTTTTTAGGAACACTTCACTTGTATAAACCATCAGAAACTTGTTGAAGGGGGCAACCTGGTGAAGAAAGCATCAATAGGCTGGGTGGAAACTGCCAGAGAATAATGTCCTGCGTGTCAGCTGGAATAATTATAATCTGGGGACTAGCTTCAAAAACAATGAAATACATTTCAAAACTTACAAATAAATTATTCCATAAATTTCAGCCTCAGGTAGTTAGGCTTACTCTATTTTAACAATAAGGATTTGTTATAAAGGATAAAATTTAGTTTTTATTGATTTATTGATATTAAAACTAAAAATACATCTTATGAGAGACTTTCAAATTAGTGGTAAAAGGTAACTCTGACAACCTTGAGTATCTACTTTTTAGTTAAATAAAGTTAGGAGTGAGACAAAGGGAAAGGACTCGATCTTCATTTCTTGACATGTACGAACTGGGAATAAAACTCAAACTCCACTGAGCTTCAGCAGACTAAGCATGACGATATGCTAGGCATTGTGCTGAGATATGGGTGTGCTAAGATATGGAGACAGTAAGACAGCCTTCTCTTTCTAAAATGGCTTTAAATGGATTAAAATGATTAGAGAGGGGAGGGCCTTGAACGTTTTAAATGCAGTAATAGACAAAGAGCTACCTAGGACAAGATCATCATGCTGAAACAAAATGCAAATGAATGACATAGATTGTATTGTTGGGGACGACTGAAATCCAGCCAGTTTCAAATTTTTTTTTTTTTTTTTTTTGAGATGGAGTCTCGCTCTGTTGCCCAGACTGGAGTGCAGTGGTGCAATCTCGGCTCACCACAACCTCCACCTCCTCAGTTCAAGCCATTCTCCTGCCGCAGCCTCCAGAGTAGCTGGGATTACAGGCACGACCCACCATGCCTGGCCTTAGTCTCAAGTTAAATTCAGGAAATAGCAGAGAGAAGTGATGATATGCTCAGTTTCTACCTTCAGTAGGCTGTTGTGTAAAATCACTGGAGAAGCTAGGAAGTTTAACAAGAAAAATATTTTCAAATAAGCCCACTGGTAAAGTAAGATGACCTACTTTACACACACATTCTAGTTGGCTGTGGAGAGAAAACTTTTTAAGTGTTGTTGTCAAATTGTCCCAACCCAGAGTCACGTGTCAGATGCAAGAGGACCTGAATCAAAGGTAAAAATTAAGAATAAATTAGAAAAGAACTTTAAAATCAATACTAGGGGTAAGAGTAAGGGTCAGATTAAGTTGTAATTAGTAACGTTAATGAGTAGTAAGAAAATTACTGAATTCTACCCAGATTTTTCAAAAAATCATGGGGCCAGGCGCGGTGGCTCACTCCTGTAATCCCAGCACTTTGGGAGGACAAAGCAGGCGGATTGTTTGAGGTCAAGAGTTCAAGACCAGCATGGCCAAGTCTCTGCTAAAAATACAAAAAAATTAGCTGGGCGTGGTGGCACACGCCTGTATTCCCAGCTACTAGGGAGGCTGAGGCAGCAGAATCGCTTGAACCCAGGAGATGGAGGTTGCAGTAAGCCAAGATTGTGCCACTACACTCCAGTCTCAGCAACAGAGTGACTCTGTCTCAAAAAAAAAAAGAAAAAAAATACTGGTTTACATGCTTCAATCTCAAATGGAAGTTAATATTAAAATTAGAAAAACAGACTAAAAATATATGCTTATCTTTCTGTGCTAACCATGTACATCACTGGTTTAATTCCTGGGGGTACTGCAGCCTACCTCTACACTTGCCTATTACAAAAACTTTTTTTTTTTTTTGCACTCCAAAATATTTCTTAATTGTTTACTTATCAAGATAAACTCTTTCTCAGCCTACATATTCATGTTTCATAGTTCCCGAACACAAGTCAGTGACAAACTTCCATGTGATTCAATCCAAGCAAATTTTTTATATTCCCAAACCACTTTGCACTCTGAAAGATACCAGCCTTCCTCATCACCTCAATATCTTTCACGGAATCCTAATTTCTGCAGAAATCTGCATATGCCTTATTTCTTGGTTCACCACAGCAAACTTAGAGAGAGCTGCAATCCCCGGGGATACAATGAATGCTCCAACAACATAAAACCTCAGATGCAAGGTGTTTGGTGTCAGCAAAGCACTGGAAACCAGGGTAGTTACTGTCCTTGACAGGTATACGTCAATATTAAGTAATGAGATTCAGAAAATAACTATACAGTTTATTCGAGCCCAAAGCTTGAGGACAGCCACGTGGAAACACAGTTTCAAGGTACCCTGATGACACAATCTGTAGTAAACAAAAACTCTTAAAAATGTAGTCTGAAGGCTGGGTGCGGTGGCTCAGGCCTGTAATCCCAGCACTTGGGGAGGCCGAGGTGGGTGGATCACGAGGTCAGGAGATCGAGACCATCCTGGCTAACACAGTAAAATCCCGTCTCTACTAAAAATACAAAAAATTAGGCTGGGAGTGGTGGCAGGTGCCTGTACTCCCAGCTACTCGGGAGGCTGAGGCAGGAGAATGGCGTGAACCCGGGAGGCGGGGCTTGCAGTGAGCTGAGATCGCTCCACTGCACTCCAACCTGGGCAACAGAGCAAGACTCCGTCTCAAAAATAAATAAATAAAAAAAATTAATAAATAAAAATGGAACATCTCTTTAATGTCCTCAGGGCCTGTTTAACTATGGGATAATTTATAGAAGATTGTTTTAAAACAAAATTTATGGCCACACATGGTGGCTCACACCTATGTAATCCCAGTGCTCTGCCAGGCCAAGATGGGAGGATCACTTGAGACCAAGAGTTTGAGACTAGCCTGGGCAATAAAGTGAGACCCATCTCTACAAAATTAGCCATGAACAAGCCTGTAGTTCCAGCTACTCAGGAGGCTAAGGCAGGAGGATTACTTGAGCCCACGAAGTTGAGGTTGCAGTGAGCTATGATCATGCCACTCATGCACTCCAGTCTAGGCGACAGAGTAAGATTCTGTCTCTAAGAAAATAAATAAATAACAAAATAAAGATAAGGCCAGGCGCAGTGGCTCACACCTGTAATCCCAGCACTTTGGGAGGCCAGGGTGGGTGGATCGCTTGAGCTCAGGAGTTCAAGACCAGCCTGGGCAACATGACAAAACCCACCCTCTACAAAAATTACAAAAATTAGCCAGGTGTGGTGGCACTCACCTGTAGTCCCAGCTCTTTGGGAGGCTGAGGTGGGAGGATCACTTAAGCCCAGGAGACAGGAGCTGCAGTGAGCTCAGAATGCACTAATGCACTCCGGTCTGGGCAATGGAGTGAGACCCCGTCTCAAAAATAAAATAAAGATTTAATTAATACTGTACTACAAAAACATTATTGTTTTAATTTAATTAGTTAACTAATTAATTTTAGAGATAGGATCTCACTCTGTCGCCCAGGCTAGAGTGCAGTGGTGTGACCATAGCTCATTGCAGCCTCAACCTCCTGGGATCAAATTATTCTCCTGCCTCAGCCTCCCAAGTAGCTGGAACTACAGGGGCATGACACCAAACCCAGCCAATTTAAAAATTTTTTTTGAAGAGATAGGGTCTGGCTATCCTGCCCAGGCTGGTCTCAAACTCCTGGCCTCAAGTGATCTTCTAACCTTGACATCCTAAAGTGCTAGAATTACAGGCATGACCCACTGCACCCAGCCAGTTAAAATTTTTTTTGATAATGTCTAAGATAGGCTCATAATCCAAATTCTGCTCTGTGGTATCAGATAAGTAGTTTCAGTGTATGTGTAATTATCAAAGGGGATTTAAATGATTTCCATGGCCATTAAGTTATTAATAAACTTATAGTTAGGACAAAAACCAAGGTCACTGAGGTAATTTTTTAAAACTAAACAGTGCAGAAATGATAATCTTAATACTACATTCACAACTTGACACTACAAATAAAACTAACTGTACAAATAAACTACCAATGATATGAACTATTCTCCTTAGGAGAAGACTGCAGTTTTGAGATAATGGTCAATGATATGAACTATTCTCCTTAGGAGAAGACTGCAGTTTTGAGATAATGGTATTTCTTCTCTTTTTAGCTCTTTGGCTTTTGGGCATTTTGTTTCTCAGCGGAGCTCAGGCACTGTCAGGAAATGATACTAAAGCAGTCAGATATCTAACTTGTTGGCAGCCACTAAAAATCTTATTCAGACTGGAGTAGAAACAGCTTTTATATTGTGTGAATTTTAATTACCAATCTTCTATCCAATGATCACAGACCACTGTGCAACTGACTGTACAGAAATAAATGTCAATTCAGAAAGCACTTTAGTCTTCAGTTACAAATTTTTACCAAAAAATCCATCATATACAATTAATTTTCACAACAGAACACAAATTATTATTATTTTTTGAGATGGAGTCTTGCTCTGTCGCCTAGGCTGGAGTGCAGTGGTGCAAACTTGGCTCTCTGCAACCTCAGCCTCCTGCATTCAAGTGATTCTCCTGTCTCAGCCTCCCAAGTAGCTGGGACTACAGATGCACGCCACCACACTTGGCTAATTTTTTGTATTTTTAGTAGAGAAAGGGTTTCACCATGTTAGCCAGGATGGTCTTGATCTCCTGACCTCATGATCTGCCCACCACGGCTTCCCAAAGTGCTGGGATTACTGGCTTGAGCCACCGCGCCTGGCCCCGCAATCTTTTTTTTTTTGAGATGGGGTCTCACTCTGCTGCCCAGGCTGGAGTGCAGTGGTGCAATCTAACCTCACCGCAGCCTCGGCTTCCCATGTTCAAGTGATCCTCCTACCTCAGCCTCTTGAACAGCTGAGATTACAGGTGTGTGCAACCATATCTAGCTAATTTTTGTATTTTTATTTGAGACAGGGTTTCACCATGTTGGCCAGGTTGGTTTCAACAGGGACATGCCACCATACCCAGCCAATTAAAAAATTTTTTTTGAAGAGATAGGTCCGGCTATGCTGCCCAGGCTGGTTTCAAACTCAAGGCTGGTCTCAAACTCAAGTGATCCACCCGCCTCAGCCTCAGAAAGCGCTGGGATTACAGGCGTGAGCCACCACACCCAGTCTATTCTTGACTAAAATGTAACCAAATGTTGAAAATCCTTTGTGGATGTGGTATATAGATGTTCAATCATCATTACTGAAACTGTAATCACTGACTAAAATTATAAATGCCACCCACTACCAATTAAAATTTATAATACAGACATCTATAAATTTCTTTTTTTTTTTTTTTTGAGACGGAGTCTCGCTCTGCCGCCCAGGCTGGAGTGCTGTGGCCGGATCTCAGCTCACTGCAAACTCCGCCTCCCGGGTTCACGCCATTCTCCTGCCTCAGCCTCCCAAGTAGCTGGGACTACATGCGACTGCCACCTTGCCCGGCTAATTTTTTGTATTTTTTAGTAGAGACGGGGTTTCACCGTGTTAGCCAGGATGGTCTCGATCTCCTGACCTCGTGATCCGCCCGTCTCGGCCTCCGAAAGTGCTGGGATTACAGGCTTGAGCCACCGCGCCCGGCCTAAATTTCTAGATTATTGTTTGCAGAAATACTTTGTTTTGTCAAGGCAGTCTTTGTAAAGGCTTTTAACTTTTGAAGTGAGCATGACAGCTTTGAATATCATGATTCTGCATGTTAAATCCCTATGAGAGATTATTCCCCCTCCCCTCAACTAATGCTTCTATTTCTGCCTAGTGTGTCATTATCTCTTGGGAGGAAATTATTTCTTTAGAATTGGTCAGTCCTTTGTGTGCAAATTCAAATGGACAAAGCATGTAGTATACTTATACTATATATTATAACAGGCAAATATTACTGAAAAGCCCTAATGATACAGTCCTACAAACATCCTTTTTATTCAGGAAAATTCAAATTTATGCATAGAACTTTGAAAGATTAACCACTCAAACCCCAAATCTTAGTTCTGCAGACTAACCACTGAAGGAAATAGAGTATATATGCATACAAATGAATTTCCTTTCTCGTTCCTGGGGATTTACCTCAACTTACCAGTTTACTAGGTAAGCTTTTCTTTTTTGTCTCTTACCCATCTGAGCATAGTTAAGGTTTTCAAGTTCTTTCTGGCCAAGAGCTTTTACCAGAAATTTAAAAAAAAAAAAGAAGAGAGAGAGAGAAAACTTATTTTTTCAAACTGTGGGGCAGAAATTCTAACAAAAATAAGAAAATATTAATTCCTTTTAAAAGTTCTAGGTTTGCTAGAAAGAGGTCTCCTCCCAAGTACCATTATTAAACACCCCACCCTAAACAGGAGACGGCAGAACTATAAAAAGTTCTCATCTCTTTGGATCAGTGGCTATATATTAGAATTACCCAAGAAGTTTAAAAACTTAAGATGGCTGGCCTCCCCATTAGATTAACCAAATCAATTTCTGAGGGTATTTTTTTTTTTTCTTTTTTTTGAGATGGAGTTTCGCTCTTGTCCAGGCTGGAGTGCAGAGGCGTGACCTTGGCTCACTGCAACCTCCGCCTCCTGGGTTCAAGCAATTCTCCTGCCTCAGCCTCCCAAGTAGCTGGGATTACAGGCATGTGCCACCATACCCGGCTAATTTTGTAGTTTTAGTAGAGATGGGGTTTCAGCAGGTTGGTCAGGCTGGTCTCAAACTTATGCCCTCAGGTAATCCACCTGCCTCGGCCCCCCAAAGTGCTGGGATTACAGGCATGAGCCACTGCACCTGGCCTATTTTTCTGCTTTAAAAGCTTCCCAGGTGATTCTAGTATACAGCAACAATGAAAATAAATGTCTAGACAACAGAGGACATGATTCCTTATGAGAAGAAAAGCAATTCCTTATGAGAAAGGTTATAAGAGGCCATGGAATACACAAAAGAATGCTATGAAATTTACACAGGCTATATACGATGTTCACAAAGCCAACCAGAACACACATACAGAGCCACCCTTACTTGGATTCAAAGTTGGAGGGAGTTGCAAAGAACCTTACGTATCAGCTGACTCTAGACTTCCTCTGTGAGCAAATAACTTAAAAGCATGAACTATGCATATATCTCTTTATAAACTGGACAAATGTACCTACTGTATTTATAGATGGATACTATAAGCATACACAAGATAAAATATTTTAAGGGGATGAAAGAATGTACATAATTTTAAGAGTAAGTTTTGTCAAAACTACAAAATACCTTTACGTTTTGCTCTCAAAATACCATGATTTGTCTTCATGTTCTGTGTGCTTAGTTTTTAAATGCATTGCACACTGTGATAGCTTTGTATCAGCAGTAGCTAATATAACAAGGTACAACACCCACAAAGGTCAAGGGTCACTTTGCCAGTTATTTTGCAACAAGTCTTCAGCTCTAGCCTTGGTGTTAAGGGCAGGGCGGCAGGAGATCTGCAGGCTACATTTCCAAGATTCCCTTGCTAGAGGGTTTCCAGCTGGGGTTCTGCCAATAGGAGAATAAAATTGGGAGGGAGGGAGATTTTTCTTCTTTTTTTTTTGTATTGCAGGAGCACCTCCGCAGCAGCTTCCTGATCTCTTCTCCCTTTTGCAACTTCAACCCATCCATTTGGTATTCATAAATCATTTGTAACCAGCTCCCTACATTACATTCTTTTCTGCTTGGAATATCTAGAGTTCTTTTTGATTCCACCATAGACACTAACTGAGTCATCATTAAAGACAGGGCATGACAAGCCATATTTAAAATTATACTGATAATTTCCTTTTTGGAAGGGCCAAGTTCTTTTCAGATCTGATTACGTCATCACTGTTTGTCACCTCAAAGATTGGCTGATAAACCATTTTTAGAAGCAAGAGAAGTTCAGTTTTTTCACTTTCTTGTTCACATGTTTGGTTTATTAGTATTATCTCTAATTGACAGTTTCTCTGCAGAAATCTTTTAAAGCCATTTGTTCATTTATTGAGACTGAGTTTAGTTAATAATAGATACTATAATCTGTAAATCTCTGAATTGAGCACCAATACTAAAAAGCTAAAAGCAAATGAAAACCTTCTGAAGGCACAAAGCTCAACCCCTCTGTCCTGTCCCATTTCCACTCTTCTGCTGAAAAATGACCGATTAGCACATGGACTGCAAAAAGATGCCAGGGTCAATCTACATAGTATTTCTAAAGCTCAATTTCTTTATTTTATAAGGTGCTAAACAAGATAAATATAAGTTATAATATAATAAATATGTTTTATAATAATATAAATAATTTCCCCCCTCACCCAGTGGACCCTCTAGTAAACCATTCTTTGACATCTCCATTTTTTCCCACTGTCTGTTTTCACTACTTCAAAGAATGGGGGAAATTTGATGTTCAAATGTTTATAAATGCAGGATTAAACAAATTCCTAAAGCCTCCCAATCTTGAGTATATTAAAGTGAAGTTTCAATTTAAGAGGAGGATATAATCAGAAACTACAAGTTCTTTAAACACAGAATCCTTTTTACATGACCTTATCATCTAGTTAATGTTACAAAAAATTTACTGTGGAAAATGCTGACCTACATGAACTGATTCAAATTTCAGACACTTAATGAAGATTTAAAGGTACAGGAAATGCCACTTAGGGAAAAAAACTGACATGTCATATCCTAGTAAGAAGATGGTTTTCAGGGGTGCGATTTCAATGGAGTATTCTAAGAGATAAAAATAATCATATAATTCTTTTTGGCTCCGTAGATGGTTTCTGAATGACAAGTATGACAGATATTATACCCAGATAGTTTGTGAACTAAAAAGATAAATCTGAATTTAATTCTTAGAGTAGCTCCAAGAACAAAATTGGTTATTTTCTCTACATATATACAAGTAAATTCACCTATGTGCCATAGGTGGGTGAAAAGCTGTGGATAAATGCAAGGTTTCTTTCTGAGCAAACGTAGGAACATAGTTTCGCAAATACATATGCAATTTCCCAGTCCCTCTTTCAGTTTTTTGTACAATTTTTAAAAATATTTTTATTCTGAAAGTTGCATTCAAAGAAGCTCAACTGTTAAAATGAAACAAAAATAAAAAAATAAAAAAATAAAATAAAATAAAATAAAATGAAACAGTGAGCTTCATGTTTATATAGCTTTATCTGGCAAGACTTTCAAAACATTTCAACATTATATTGAGTTAAAATTTTTTATTAAAAGTCTTTATTATGTTTCCTCTAAATCATTCTTGCTGTGTTTACTTATGTTTCTCAATCTTTAAAAGTCAATGTCCTCTTCTAATAAATAACCAAAATGTTATATTCTTTCTATAGTTGGTATTACACTACAATACTGAATATGTTTTTTAAAGCTATGCAGGTGCCCACCCTGGTTTACTCCCAAAAAAATAATGATTAAACATTCAAATGCAATGTGGTAGATTATAGTCAATCTTTGTATGTAAAAATCTTAAAGACTCATTACTATAATGGCTTGTTTTCACTATGACAACCTTAACAAAGGTTGATATCTTGAACTAAAATGTCACTTAATGTTAATTATCTTTATAGAGGGTGCTATAGCTTTATATAATAAGGAGTTCACAATGTAACATGTTTCTACTTACTTTATTCACCAGGGGTATGTATCTCAGGCACGAAGCAGATATTTAAAAAGTACTTGTTGTTTAAAGAAGGTAAGTCTTAGACAATCGGTAGGGTACTATCATGGCTAGCTATTCTTCCCTGGCTTTCTTTCCTTTCCAATCTTCCCCCTCCCAACATAACGTTATTGCTTACCAACAATTCAGGCAATACGTGCTCACTGTGACGATTCCAACAATTGGAAAAGATTTTATAAAAAAGAAAATTAGGATAAAATCACTGTAGATCCTACCATCCAAAAATAATGACTTAAAATATTTAATCATTCCCCAGATTGGGACATTTGTTTCCAATCTTTTCCTATCTTAAACAATAGAAAGAAACATTATTGTATACATATATATTTGGGCACTGGTGTCACTATAATAAATTCCTAGACAAAACTGCTAGGTCAAAGGATATATCCTTTTATAGTGTATTTGATATAAACTACCAAACTTCCCTCTAGAAAGGTAATAACTCTTTACAGCCTATGAAAGTGTGGTCTTTCTCATACTCACTGTAATAAAAACATACACAAGAGTAGAAACCACAGAGAAGCCTGGCCCATAAAAGGACAAAAAAGCTGAGTCAGGAGCTACAGAAGCAGCATACCAATGAGGAAGAAAGGCAGAAACAACTAAGATCTATACTGTTTTACAAAATAGAACAGAATCTCTATTTACACGTAGCTCCAGAAAACTGTATGTATTCCCATCCAAGAGTAGAAAAGACTAGAATGGAAGAGGACAAAGATGTGGACTTTTATCTATTTGTCTAAGTCAGAAAACAACAGAAAAATACCTCTTCTGGATCATCTGATACCTTACCTGTCCTTTAGTTTACTTTCCTCCTAAAGCATAACCAGAGGCTGTAAAATGGAAGCTTGGCTGGATGCAGTTGAACTTTTACCTGATTTGTTTAACTCACATAGTGTAGCAATTTCAAAATGTGAATGTATTTATACAGGTCATGTGCACTCCAGTTCACATAGTCTCTATTATTCACTTTCTTAAATGTCATTGTCCCACTCATTTAAGATATCTACTTAGGCCTAGTGGCATTTGCATTTGCTACTTTCATATAAAATAATCACTCAAACTTCATAAAGTAGTAGTTTGGTAGATACTATCCTGTGTCACTTAATAAATGTTGATACTAAAGGCTAGTCTTTTTTTTTTTTGAGACGAAGTCTCACTCTTGTCCCCCAGGCTGCAGTACAGTGGTATGATCTCGGCTCACTGCAACCTCTGTCTCCTGGGTTCAGGCGATTCTCCTGCCTCAGCCTCCCGAGTGGCTGGAATTACAGGTGCTTGCCATCACTCCCGGTTAATTTTTGTCTTTTTAGTAGAGACGGGGTTTCACTATGTTGGCCAGGCTGGTCTTGAACTCCTGACCCTCAGGTGATTCGCCTGCCTCGGCCTCCCAAAGTGCTGGGATTACAGGTGTGAGCCACCATATCCTGCCAAGGCTAGTCTTAAAGAAAATTTTCTTCCTAAACTCAGTATCAAAGGTAATCTTAAACAACAAAGTGGGACACAAAATTCCAACTGTTAATTGCTATTTGACTTAACTTGGGTATTTTATTTTCAGGAAACCATCACACTTACTACATTACAGATATTTCAAAACCCAAAACCCTTAGCCCTTTTAGCAACTGCTAATCACCAGCAGCAACATACACAGTGGTTAACAGTATGGCTCCTAAGCTAGACTGCCTGAGTTCAACACCTGGACTGATCAATTACTGGCTGCACCACCTCAAGTAAATCAATCTCTCTGCCTGTTACCTTATCTGCTGTAGTTTCTTCATAGGGTTGGAATGAAAATTAAATGTGATCACTTATGAAGCACTCAGACCAATACCTGGCACAAAGTATACATAATATGTATGCAATAAATGTGTATATTGTATAATACATATAGTATATATAAGATACACAATAATAAAAAATGTCTTGAAATATAAATATACAATACTTTCCCCTTATTGGCAGGAGATACGTTGCAAGACACCTCCCTTCCCCACTTCATGCCTGAAATTGCAGATAGTACTAAACTCTATATATTATGTTTTTTTCTATACATACATATCTATGATAAAGTTTAATTTATAAATTAGGCACAGGAAGAGATTAACAAAAATAATCCATAATAAAATAGAGTAGCAATAACCATATACTGTAGTAACAGTCTGTGAATGTGGTCTCTCTCTCTCACTCTCTCAAAATATCTTGGTGTTCTGTACTCACTCTCCTTCTTTCTTTTTATCATGTGTCGATCGATCTGTTAACCAAGAGGGTTACTAAGTGACTAATGGGTGGGTAGCATATACAATGTGGATATACTGGACAAAGGAATGACTCACATCATGGATGGGATGGAGCAAGATGGTGCTAGGTTTCATCATACTACTCAGAAGGTTGCACAATTTACAACTTATGAATTGCTTATATCTGGAATTTTCCATTCAAAATTTTTGACTATAGTTGACTGTGGGTCACTGAATCTGCATTAAGTGAAACTGTGGATAAGGGCGTACTACTGTACAGATAGTCCTCACTTCGCATGGTGGTATGAGACCATTAAAATGCCTGTGAAAGCTGAAACTAGGCAAAGTGATCTTAATAATCGATGAGAAAAATTACCACTGTTCCATGACCTTTAAAAATTTTTGTTAACACATTAAAAACTTTCCTATGGTTCATCACAAAGGTATAGAATAATTTTTAAAAATAGTAAAACTAATATTTATTTAGTACATTGTAATTTAAAACATTAGTAACATTGAGAATTGAAGTGTTTTATTTCTTTGTAAAAACTTATCAAGGGTAGTTTGAACAGTGGTTGCCTTCTTTTTGCCATTATATAATTTGCAATGTAGAGTGAATATCTTTTCTATACTTTTAGCAGTTACATTCCTTACTAAGTCCAGATCAGATACTGTATTTCGAGCACCTGATGGCAAGGTGCGTAAATGCTCAGGTTATTTGAAAACCTAAGACTCTATGATACAGAAAAGAACGAAGATATAAAAGAATGAAAAGAGACAAGCAGAAGACTTACATTGTATTGATGATTAGCAACAGGTTTGTAATTGGTTGTTACAACTTTTTCCAGCTGTTGTGATAGCCTCACAGGTTTGGAAGACTCTTCTATTTGCAATCTGAAAAATAATATAAGGCATTATTAACACTCTTGTTTAGCAGAGTGAAATATGAAGAGTTATTATTTCTATAATTCTTCTTATTCAATAACTAATATATAAAAAGGTAACCTCAGAAGATATACTAGCATTAATACTTTTAAAATGCACTGAATATATGTGACTATAATGTAGAAACCAGTACCTAAGCTAAGCATACAAACTATTACAATGCCACAATGTACTTTTCAACCGCTTATTATATAGGCAAATCTTAACCACTAAAACCAAGAAGCTAATCAGCCTTAAATTTCTGGGGAAAAAAAAATCTTCATGTAAAAATAAATCATCTTAAATTACATGGTGTAAAATCAATCAAGTTATTAATTCAAAATGTCTACTCAGCTGATAAAAGATAAAGGCAAATAAAAAGAGAATATATCAACACTCAAGGTTTACTGAACAGCACAGATAGAGAACACTTCTATCATCACAGAAATCTCTACTAGACAGCACTGCTCTAGAACTGCTGCAGGACACCATCTAAATGGATCCTGTCTCTACAAAAAATTAAGAAAAAACAATTAGCCAGGCACAGTGCCTGTAGTCCTAGCTGCTCAGGAGGCTGAGGTGGTAGGATCACTTGAGCCTGGGAGGTCGAGGCCACAGTGAGCTGTGATTGTGCCACTGCACTCCAGCCTGGGCAACAGAGTGAGACCATGTCTCAGAAAATAAAATATAACTCAAAAAACTGCTTTTGAAAATATATGCCACCATATATAGTATATTATAAAACATAATAGTTGACTAGTACATGTATATTTAAGTAGCAATCTTAGGATATTTTGTTTTATATTAAGTATAGAAAGACTCATAATCATTTACTTATTTAGAAAATTAATTCACTTCGTATATCAGCACAGTAAATTTAAAAAACTGTTTTAAGGAAGGAAAAGTACAGCTTTCTAAGCCAACTATTTTTAATGATGCAAAAGTTATCACTGTACCTTTTAAACTCATCAGCAAGATATCAAAATACAAGATTGTAATATATTTAAGAAAACTGCATAATATATCTAGTTAAATTATAATTGAAGAGTAAGTGTAAAACAAGCATTTTTGGACAAAAGCTTATGTTTATTATTTATAGATCCTCATTGAGAAACTACTCAAGAATTTATTTCAGTAAGAAGGAAAATGAATCCAACAGGAACCAGTGAGATGCAATGGTTACAGCAAAAAGATTGGAAACCATGTTAGAAAACTGGCTTTAATTAAAAAAAAAAGGCAGTTTTTTTTTTTTTAACGGTGAAACTAACATGAAAGATGAGAAGGAAGAGATCAGACTGGATGCATTTTAAGTCTGTTTGTTTTCTAAATGTTCTGCAATAAGCATCTATTACTTTTATAACCCAAAGAAGTACACTTTTTTTTTTTTTTTTTTTGAGGCGGAGTCTTGCTCTGTCACCCGGGCTGGAGTGCGGTGGCCGGATCTCAGCTCACTGCAAGCTCCACCTCCCGGGTTCACACCATTCTCCTGCCTCAGCCTCCGGAGTAGCTGGGACTACAGGCGCCCGCCACCTCGCCCGGCTAGTTTTTTTTGTATTTTTAGTAGAGACAGGGTTTCACCGTGTTAGCCAGGATGGTCTCGATCTCCTGACCTCGTGATCCGCCCGTCTCGGCCTCCCAAAGTGCTGGGATTACAGGCTTGAGCCACCGCGCCCGGCCAGAAGTACACTTTCTTAAAAAGAGAAGAAATATTATAATTTCTTGGATGGTTCATTTGAAAACCACAAAAATGCTGGCTATTAAAAAATAATACGAGTTTAACACTATGTATTATTTTATTTGAATGGGACTTTAAATTCTTTGGATCAATAAAACAGAAACTAAAAACAATTTCCATTTTAAATTCCTTCAAAAGCAGAATTAAGTATAAAAGGTGCTTGCTTGTATAATGTTCCTATTATTTAATTCCTTGGATGAAGATAATTCTGTATTTACTTCTGTTTATTTTCAGGTATATACTATCAAACTGCTGAGAAGATACAAGGTATCTACCAACTGCCTTTTCAATTTGAAATCTAAAAATGTCATAGGTTTTGTTTTTACCATGATCCCCAAATTCAGTGTACTCACTTCTGTATGGAAATGTAAATATTTAAATTATTCCAGTTATTTATAAATCCGTACTTATCCTTTAAATACATAAGATGACTTACTTTATAAAGTACAAAAAATTCTCTGGAAGTGTCTTTAGAAACTTACTGGATATGTAACCATAAATAATACTTACAATTATACTTTGCTTTTCATGTGCCACATCGAGTTTCTATGAACATGGATTAAATTTTCTTGCTAAGACTGAGAAATCAATTAGCTAGAGTCTAGAAGGGAGATGTGCGACCCAAGGATGGATTTAGATTTATGATTCTTCCATGGCCTCTTACTATTCTCAGGGTGCAGCACAAGTTCCTTCATAGGACTTTAAGACTCTCTGGGATCTAGTCCCTGCGTATCTCTCCGGTTCTCCCTACCATTATCCTGTATCTGCCTCTGGCTCCAGACTCTGGAAGGAGCCTCTTGCTGTCAATCATCCAGCAAGTGTTTACTGGGTACCCACTTCTGCCAGGCACTGGGTTAGAGGTTGGAGACACAGCAGTAAAGACTTGCTCTAGTGGAAGACAAGCATATAATACTATAATTAACTGCAGTACTGAAGATGACCAAGGGTGATGGAGGGATGGCAGGACAACTGACTGCATACTGATAAAAAGAAAATACTAATTCCAACGTGTGCATTTTGAGGGTAAAGTGGAGCAGAGCTGCTCATGCTTATAAGAGATAAGGCGGGCTGGGCGTGGTGGCTCACACCTGTAATTTGGAAGGTGGAGGCAGGCAGATTACTTGAGGTCAGGAGTTCAAGACCAGACTGGGCAACACGGTGAAACCCTGTCTCTATTAACAATACAAAAATGAGCTGGACATGGTGGTGCATGCCGGTAATCTCAGCTAGTCAGGAGGCTGAGGCATTAGAATCGCTTGAACCCAGAAGGCGGAGGTGGCAGTGAGCCAACATCGTGCCACTGCACTCCAGCCTGGGCGACAGAGTGAGACCCTGTCTCAAAAAAAGAAAAACAAAAAAGAAGAGATAAGACAAAAAGATTAGGTGGAAATGATTCCTCCGAGGAAAGTTATGTCAAAGCTTCTAAGAGATAACCCTTTAGAGAGAGAAAAATGATTGAAGACAGATACAGGAATGTTTACAAAGTGTCAGGACAGCTAAATGTGTTAACTTGGTGGGGGGTGGAAGTGGTGGGAAACACAGCTAAGTGTCAGTCTGTTTCTGAACATACCTGTGTCCTAATCTTAGTCCCATCTCCCTCTAATGCAATCAGCTCTCAGGGGTCTGGCCTCTCTAAATGGTAATCTGTTATGTTGCCACTAAATTATCTTCCCTGTTTCAGTCATCTCCACGATTTGATCTTATGAGACATTCAAGGAAGGAGGCATGCACTAGCTCCTTCCTTCCATATTAAATGATTGTTCCCATTACTTCACAATTTGAAATTTCCTCAGGGTTTCAGTTTGTTTAGTGAAGTGCTTCTTTATAAACGGTAGCTTATTCTGGTCACACTCTCACACTTGAATTTATTTGTAGCCACTGCATCCAGACTCAGGTTTATGTAGCATACTTTCAATTTTAATTCAACAATTCTAAAAGCCAATTTCATCACTCATACAGTGTCATGTAGTTTTTATCCTCAAAGCATTTAACCTTTTACATAAAGGAAAACACCGATTTAAAAAAAAAAAAAAACTCATTTAAAAAATTTAACTGTTCTATTATACATTTAAAAGGAAACCACAAGGGTTTTAATTAAAAGAGGACATCTTATGATTCAAAACTAAAAAGGTTAATGCATGAACTGAAAATATAATAAAGAACTAAATCTTAAAGTACTTTAACTCACTTTGAATTATTTAAAATAATTCATTTAACACTATCTCATGAAGTGTCAAGAACAATTGGCAACTCCATTTCATCACTGAACAGTGTACTAAATTAAACATTACCGACCTCAATATGCTTTCAAAGTCAAGGTAAGGTTTATCTAGGTTTGTACAAAATAATATAATTTGGAAATACGTGGTTTGTAAAGCAGAACAACAAACTACATAGAGAGGTATTAGTCTGACCTGGGAGTGAGCTAAAAGGCTACCCTGACCATTTTAAAAAATGAGTCTCCACTTTTTCAGAAAATTTAAAAACACAGTGTTGTTTTCAAGAAACAGAAATAGAAAAATAATGGCCGATCACTTAGATACAGCCAGGCTACGTTTTGCTTTATTTTGTAAACCATAAAAAAAATACTTGGTGCTGGCTGTGAGTGATGGCTCACGCCTGTAATCCTAGCCCTTTAGGAGGCAGAGATTGGCAGATCGCCTGAGGTCAGGAGTTCAAGAACAGCCTGGTCAACATGGTGAAACTCAGTCTTTCCCAAAGATACAAAAAAATGAGCTGGGCGTGGTGACAGTTGCCTGTAATCCCAGCTACTCAGGAGACTGAGGCAAGAGAATCACTTGAATCCAGGAGGCAGAGGTTGCAGTGAGCTATTGTGCCACTGCACTCCAGCCTGGGCGACAAGAGCAAAATTTCGTCTCAAAAACAAAAAACAAAAAACAAAAAAACTTGGTGCAAATTCAGAATATAAATACATATTCTTCAAACGCCAGGACTAACCATGTTTTCTGGTATTCCCCACAGACATAGAGAAAGTGCTTGGAAACACACAGTACATTTATAAAATAATTGCTATGCTAGTCATAAATCATGCATATCTATTTGTCACAATGCAAGACTATTAAGTATCAAGTAACAAATTTAGTCAAGCTTGAACTAGAATTCATTCTAATGAAATAAAACTCCATTTATTTAAAAAAATCAGGCCTGGCACAGTAGCTCACGCCTGTAATCCCAGTACTTTGGGAGGCTGAGGTGGGTGGATCACGAGGTCAGGAGTTCGAGACCAGCCTGGCCAACATGATGAAACCCCGTCTCCATTACAAATACAAAAATTAGCTGGGTGTGGTGGTGCGTGCCTGTAATCACAGCTACTCGGGAGCCTGAGGCAGGAGAATCGCTTGAACCCAGGAGGAGGAGGTTGTGGGGAGCTGAGATCTCGCCAATGCACTCATGCCTGAGCAACGGAGCGAAACTCCATCTCAAAAACAGACAAATAACAACAACAAAAATTGCAATTTTAATTTTAGGGAACTTTAGAATGGTATTCTTGGAAATTCAAGTTGGTGAAGTATGAAAGTAGTCCCTAAATTATTTGCCTGAGTTATAACATCAAAAACACTAAAATACTTGGGAAAAAATAAAATACAGGATACAGGTGGCCGGGCGCGGTGGCTCATGCCTGTAATCCCAGCACTTTGGGAAGCCAAGGCAGGTGGATCACGAGGTCAGGAGATCAAGACCATCCTGGCTAACATGGTGAAACCCCATCTCCACTAAAAATACAAAAAATTAGCTCAGCGTGGTGGTGGGTGCCTGTAGTCCCAGCTACTTGGGAGGCTTAGGCAGGAGAATTGCTTGAAGCCAGGAGGCGGAGATTGCAGTGAGCTGAGATCACACCACTGCACTTCAGCCTGGGTGACAGAGACTCCATCTCAAAAACAAAACAAACCAACAAAAAAGCCAGGTATCTGTCTAACAGAATAGCTTATACTCAGGAAGCTTAATTTAATTTAATTTGAGATAGGGTCTCTCTCTGTTGCCCAGGCTGGAGTGCAGTGGCGTGATACCAGCTCACCACAGCCTCTGCCTCCCAGGTTAAAGCGATTCTTGGGATTACAGGCATGCACCACCACACCTGTTTTTTTTGTTTGTTTGTTTTGTATTTTTAGTAGAGACAGGGTTTCGCCATGTTCGTCAGGCTGGTCTTGAACTCCTGTCCTCAAGTGATCTGCCCGCCTTAGCCTCCCAAAGAGCTGGGACTACAGGCATGAGTCACCGTGCCCAGCCAAGAAGGAAAGGGGGGATGAGGCATAAAAGCTTATACATTGGGTACAGTGTACACTATTTGGGTGATGGGTGCATCAGAATCTCACAAAGCACCACTAAGGAAATTACTCATGTAACCAAACACCACCTGTTCCTCAAAAACCTACTAAAAATTAAAAACAAAATTTTTTTTTTAAAAAAAGAATAACTGGGCTCAGATTTCTGGCTTCAGCAACTATAACCTAAGCAGGGTAGACAGACTACATCACTGTAAAACTGTTTCCTATGGGACTCACCATATTTTACTAGAAAATTTGTAAATTACGTGCTCCATTTTCAGATGTAGAAAAACTATTCCAGTTGAAAATAAGAGAAGAAAAATTACCACCTTCTATTTTGAATTCTTAATGTTTTACATAAAGATACCAGTTTCTCTTTCCGCCTCACACTTACATTAAAATAGATACAAACATCTGATGTAGAAAGCTTCAAGAGTAACTCTTTCCTCTGGACAAGAAATAAGGACCAGCTGGGCAGAGCGGCTCATGCCTGTAATCCCAGCATTTTGGGAGGCCGAATCACTTGAGGTCAGGAGCTCAAGACCAGCCTAGTCAACATGATGAAACTCCATCTCTACTAAAAATACAAAAAATTAGCCAGGCATGGTGGCTCACATCTGTAATCCCAGCTACTCGGGAGGCTGAGGCAGGAGAATCGCTTGAACCCAGGAGGCAGAGGTTGCAGTGAGACAAGATTGTGCCACTGCACTCTAGCCTGGGCAACAGAGTGAGACTCTATCTCAAAAAAAGAGACAGAAATAATGACTAACAATGACTATCATTGTATAACCTTGGTTATATAAAATTAAATAGGTTTGTTACTACTATAAGGAAATAGTCAAGATCAACTTCTGGAATTACTAGTCTCTCTGTTATTAATATCTAAAGAATAAGTTTTAGCTCATATTTTTTCCCATCAAAAAAACAAAGCTCAAGGGCTACCTAGCATAGAAATACAATACGAATAAAATGACAACTGTAACAAAAATAAGACATTTAAGGAACACTTACTGTGTGCTGGAAACTGTGGTAAGAACTTTCCCTATATCATCTCAATATCATTTTTTCCTCATAGTAAGCGAAAACAAAGCAAAATCGGATTTTTCTCTTTTCAATCTAGGGTTCATGCGATTAATCCTAACTCTATAAGGTCCCAAAAAGGCCGTGTAACAGAATAAAATCTCTAATTAAAATCTCATGAGGGGCTGGGCGCGGTGGCTCAAGCCTGTAATCTCAGCACTTTGGGAGGCCAAGACGGGTGGATCACGAGGTCAGGAGATCGAGACTGTCCTGGCTAACAAGGTGAAACCCCGTCTCTACTTAAAAAATACAAAAAAACTAGCCGGGCGATGTGGCAGGCGCCTGTAGTCCCAGTTATTCAGGAGGCTGAGGCAGGAGAATGGCATAAACCCGGGAGGCGGAGCTTGCAGTGAGCTGAGATCCAGCCACTGCACTCCAGCCTGGGCAACAGAGCGAGGCTCCGTCTCAAAAAAAAAAAAAAAAAATCTCATGGAACTTAGTTCAAAGTAATTTCTCCTTGACAGTTATCAGCCTCCCTACAACTAACACAATTCTATACACACACAGAAAGAGCACATTCTCCTTTACAACACTGAAAAAAAGATTCCTAGTAAGTCAATGTCACTAAGTCATTGGGACATAACCATGGTTATAATTACCCTTGTCAAAATTACAGTTGGGCCACTGTATCTGCATATTGGGCACATGCAGATTCAACAAACTGTGGATAGAAAATATTTGTTAAAAAAACCCAAAAAACTGGCTGGGCACCGTGGCTCACGCCTATAATCCCAGCACTTTGGGAGGCCAAGGCGGGCGGATCACTTGAGGTCAGGAGTCTGAGACCAGCCTGGCCAACATGGTGAAACTGTGTCTCTATTAAAAATACAAAAATTAGCCAGGTGTGGTGGCAGCTGCCTGTAATCCCAGCTACTCAGGAGGCTGAGGAGGCAGGAGAATCGTTTGAACCCAGGAGGTGGAGGCTGTGCAACTGCACTCCAGTCTGAGTGACAAAGCAAGACTCCGTCTCAAAAAACAAACAAAAACCCCAAAAAACAACAATAAAACAAAATGAATTAAAAAAACAAAACAAAACAGTATAACCACTACTTACACAGCATTTACATTGTTAGGTATTGTAAGTAATCAAGAGATTTAATAACATATCGGTCCCCAACCTCTATGGCACCAGGGACTGGTTTTGTGGAAGACAATTTTTCCACCGACAGTGTGGAAGGAAGGTGTGGCAGATGGTTTTGGGATGAAACTGTTCCATTTCAGATCATCAGACATTAGTTAGATTCCCATAAGGAGCATGCAACCTAGATCTCTCGCATGCGCAGTTTACAGAAGGGCTCATGCTCCTTTGAGAATCTAACGCCACTGCTGATCAGAACAGAGGCGGAGCTCAGGCAGTAATGCTCGCTTGCCCCTGCTCACTCCTCCTGTGTGGCCTGGTTCCTAACAGGCATGGACCAGTATGCAGCCCAGGCGTTGGGGACTCCTGATTTAAAGTACACAGAAGGATGCAGGTAGGTTATATGCAAATACAACACGATTTTATATAAGGGACTTGAGCATCCGAGAATTTTGGTATCTGAGGGTGTCCTGGAATCAATCCCCTGGGGATATCAAGAAATAACTGTACTTCATTCTTACATTTTGTGAAAAGTTATGTACTATACTAAGAATTTAATTTGCAAATTACTTTGTATATTCTGAAAACATAAAATCCATGTAATAAAAATAATAGTAACACATACATCCTCCAAATATTTTATAGAATGAACACTGGTAAGACGTAACTAAATGAAAAAATGAAAAACTCTCAACCTAAACTGCTGGCAGATTTGGAAGAGAAATCTGTAAGTTTTAGCCAATAAATCCTCCATTTATCTCATTTGAAAGTACAGCATTTCTCATATAATAGCAACTCCATAAATATTCTTTAAGCAAATGGATAAATGACACCTTTGTTAGACAATTAGATCACAAAGAAAAAGGCCGAGTCCCATATTCACAAATACCATAATTCTACCTAATTTTATACATGTGGACTATTTTCATGTCTAAGTAAAACCCTAATACTGCCTTGCTAATTTCATTATCAACGGAATTAAACAACTACAAAAACGCTAAACAACAAATGTTTCCACCAGCAACTGTCAATGTAAAAGTCATTTAAAAACATAAATAGGCTGGGCGTGGTGGCTCACGCCTGTAATCCCAGCACTTTGGGAGGCCGAGACGGGCGGATCACGAGGTCAGGAGATCAAGACCATCCTGGCTAACCCGGTGAAACCCCATCTCTACTAAAAAATACAAAAAACTAGCCGGGCGAGGTGGCAAGCGCCTCTAGTCCCAGCTACTTGGGAGGCTGAGGCAGGAGAATGGCGTGAACCCGGGAGGCAGAGCTTGCAGTGAGCGGAGATCTCGCCACTGCACTCCAGCCTGGGTGACAAAGCTTTTTTTTTCTCAAAAAAAAAAAAAAAAAAAAATCACTTCAGCATTCATCTATCTTTTGTGCATCTGATTGCAATTTGTTATTTTTTAAAGGATAAGTTCTACAAAAGAAAATGTATTTTCTAAACATATGTATTTCATTTTTGAAAGGGGGAGATGGAGGCTGATATTTGCAGGGTGAAAGCAGGAAAAAAGTTTTCATGGCAAGAAGCAGGAAGAGCAGCAGAGTGCTGAGACTGCCCATGAGTGAGAGCAAACACACTTGGCCCAAAGTCAGTTTAAAGAAAAAAAAAGAAGTTCCAGCAGAAGGCGCAGCTTGGAAGAAGGCAGACAGAAGGCTGGGAGAAAGTCCAGGTGAAGTAATAGAGTGAGAGCTGAGCTGATATACAAATATGAAAAAGTTATGAAGAAGCCTAGTTTTAAAACAGCACCTTTATAGGAAGTTTCAGTATTTTGGGAGTAAGATGTTTTTCAGAGGACTGCAATAGTAAGTATATATCAATCTATTAGAATGTGAATCTAAGCGGCAATGAGGAAATTTTAGGGCTTTGAATTAACAAGTAAATGTATTATATCCTTATCTGGCAGGGGTACTGAAGGGATTGCAGATAGTAAATATTAAATGACTTGGGCAAGTATCTCTGGAAATACTGATTAATTATCTGTAAGCTTCATGAAAACAGGGACCACGATCATATGCCTAGGGCCCAAAACAGGCATGTAAAACCCAGTGTGTTGAATAAACAAATAAGGGGGAAAAAAGAAAAGTCTCAGGCTCCATTTCATCAGAGAGGGTTATTTTGTTTTCAAATCATAAGGCTTACAGTAATATAGGTTAACATTTAGATTCAGCATTTAAGAGAATAGATATAAAATGCATTAAAGCTTGCTTTTCACTCTGTAGGAAATAGCCAGTAAAGGAAAATACTCCATTGTTGACTTGAACTGTCCAATATGGTAGCCACTAGCCGTATGTGTCTATTTAAATTAATCAAAAATACATAAAATTAAGAATTCACCTCCTCAAGGACACTAGCCACCTTTCAAGTTCTTAACTGTCACATGTAGCTAGTGGCTATCATATCGGACAACAAAAATACAATGCACTTCTACCACTGCAGGAAGTCTATTGGATGGTGTAAGAGAATCACAAACTCAAACGTCTACAGGGGCCTGTCCAGTGCAGTAGGACGTAAGAGAGAGAGGTTGGGGCTAGAGCAAACCAGAAAATAGAGAATATGCTCCACCCCAGGTGGGTAGCAAGTCCTCAGCTCTAGCTGGTTATCACTCTGTAGGAATGTAGGCACAGTATTTATTATCAGATCTTCTAATTATTTAAGAATGCAGACATATATATATTATATTTATTTACTTTTTTTTAGGCAGGGTCTTGTTCTGTTGCCCAGGTTGGAGAGTGCAGTGGTCTGTGGTACAATCACGGCACACTGCAGCCTCAACCTCCTGGGCTCATTCCATCCTCCTGCCCCAGCTGCCCTAGTGGCTGGGAAAAAAGGTGCATGCCACCACGCCCAACTAATTTTTGTAATTTTTTTTTTTTTTTTCCCGTAATAACAGGGTTTTGCCATGTTGCCCAGGCTGGTCTCAAACTCCTGAGCTCAAGTGATCCGCCCACCTGGGTCTCCCAAAGTGCTAGGATTACAGGCATGAGTCGCCATACTCAGCCAAGAATTTACAATTTTCTTTCCTTTTTTTGAGAGGGAGTTTCCCTCTTGTCACCCAGGCTGGAGTGCAATGGCGTGATCTCAGCTCCCTGCAACCTCTGCATCCCAGGTTCAAGCGATTCTCCTGCCTCAGCCTCCCGAGTAGCTGGGATTACTGGCACCCACCACCATGTCCGACTAATTTTTGTATTTTTGGTAGAGACAGGGTTTTGCCATGTTGGCCAGGCTGGTCTTGAACTCCTGACCTCAGGTGATCCAACCACCTTTGCCTCCCAAAGTGCTGGGAATACAGGTGTGAGCCACTCTGCCCGGTCGGTAATTATAATTTTCTGTGAAATCATTTAACAAACATTGCTAACTAATTCAATTTTTTAAATGAGCAATTCTCCCATACCAAACCAAACCAACAGAAAACCCTTTCAAAACCAAAACACATACACCGGCTACACCAGGTCACTAGTTGGCTGTTTTGATCTATATATATCTATATTCCAGGGGTTTTTCACTTTAAACAAAGCAGCAGCAAAGAGTTATTACTAGAAGCAGCAAAGTCATGACATAAGTGGGAAATAACTACTGGTATCAAGACTACAGTCTTTGAAAGGAACAGCAATTCCCTTTCCCTCCATCCCCATGCTCCCATCCTAAGGTGAATTCATGAGTTGGCTGATGGGCTCTCCTAGATTGTTCTTAGGACAGTGCATGGCAGTTGGTGTTCAGGCTAAGAATTAAAAAACAAAACAACAACAAAAAAAACCCTCCATGTAATACAGAAATTGGATCATTTTTGGCATATAAAACCAGCATCTTCACAGGATTCAACCTAATAGCTTCCTCTTAGTGAAAGACTTAATACTGACTTGAATTCTTCTACATGAGAATATAATTCAAATCCCTAACTAAGTCCCAGCAGAACCGTGATATGCCCATGACCACAAAGCTTGTAAGGGGCAGAGCGGGGGGAAAAATTCAAATTCCTTGTTCTGTGTTCATCACCCGTATCATAATTGCATCTTAGATATAATGAAGCAATGCAGGCATCTTTTTAAGCTTATTAACTATATACTATCCCAATTTAAAATATTTATAGCTATTTAAGAAAATATATAATGCCCACACTATGTCCATTACATGCCATAAAAATATGGCAGCTTACAGTTTTGGGTAATTTCTTACACATCTGATTCAAATGTGTTCTGAAGGGGCCTATGCCCAGTGAGGGAATGATGAGTCACATTGGACTTTGTTTTCTCCAAGATTTCTGTTAGAAACAACAAGCATCCACAAGTTTTTGGTATGTGTTGAGTAAGGTCAAATAGATGACAGACTAATGGAGTCTTTTTGTTCGTGTCTTGTTTTTATTTTTTTAAATTACTGCCTAACTTCTGTTTTTCAAAGAAACACTGTAAGACTGTCAATCCACTGCCTAACTTTCACTTTTCTAGGAAGAGTATATCACCAGCATTCCAGAGTCACTATATTACCTCTGTTAGCTAGACAACACAAGATCTCCACTAAACAGTCCAAAATATAAGCATCTTACCTTATGATCAGAACATTTCGACTATCTTACCTAGCTTCCTTATCTCTTAGATTCTTTCCTTTTGAAATATCTGTATCTGGAACTTGAAGATACGTTCAGGGGATACTTTTACCTTAAGCAGTGGCATTACTTCTAAGTCACCAGCACTCTGGTTGCAAACAAGCACACAGATGCCCAAACTGGGGAGGGGCCGGGGAGGCAGGCAGCTCACCTAACCACTGCTTCTCATGAATCTGTGAGCAACAAGATAACTAAGACTGCACTGCCCGGAGATTTTGTCCAAATAATTATACATTTTGGTTACTTTCAATTTATTCACTGCAATATATTTTTTTCTCCCCCCACCCTTTTTTTTTTTTTTGAGAATTTCACTCTTGTTGCCCAGACTGGAATGCAATGGTGCGATCTCGGCTCACCACAACCTGTGCCTCCCAGATTCAAGCGATTCTCCCGCCTCAGCCTCCCAAGTAGCTGGGACTAGAGGCAGGCACCACCACTCCCAGCTAATTTTGTATTTTTAGTAGAGACGGGGTTTCTCCATGTTGATCAGGCTAGTCTCAAACTCCCAACCTCAGGTGATCTGCCCGCCTCGGCCTCCCAAAGTGCTGGGATTACAGGCCTAAGCCACCGCGCCTATTTTTTTTTCTTTCCTTCAAGTCAGGCATGAATTATCATGCTACTTAATGAAAGCAAACTGCTTTTCATCTTGGAAAGTTCAGATTCCAAAATAAATGTGTGTGTGGCAGGGAAGAGGAATGAGGGAGTGGGAAGAGGGAAGGGAGTCAGAAGGGACAGCACGTGATGGAAGAAACTCTTTACTGCTAATGCTTTTCCTGTTAAGCAGACACTCTACACACTATTTTAGTATAGGCATAAAGCAGAAATATATGAGGGGAAAAAACGCTGAGCTGATCAGGGACCATTTATTACTCCTCAATACATGACCAAGTGGCTACTCTTTCCATGATATAAATAAAATCACCTTAAACTCCAACGGATGATAAATGAGAAAATACTTGAGTTTTATTCTTTAAAAACTTTTCAGGCCAGGCGTGGTTTGGGAGGCCGAGGTGGGAGGAGGTCAAGGCATAACTCACTTTATATTTATGAACATAATCTGGGAGAAGAAATGGATAGTGAAGTCTCCTGAGTTGTGTATAGTGAAATGATAGTGTCAAGAAGATTGCTAAGTGCTCTCTAAATTGGTTCCTCACTGCCCACCCCCTGCCACACACACACACACACACACACACACACGTTAATGAGGCTCAGTGTAGATTAGTGTGGAGTATAAAAATCTAATCTTTTGGGATTATGAGAGGAAAGGAGGCTGAGGTTGGGAGTTTAAGACCAGGCTGGCCAACATGGTGAAACCTTGTCTCTACTAAATATACAAAAAATTAGTCAAGTGCAGCGGCGCGCACCTGTAATCCCAGCTACTCTGGAGGCTGAGGCAGGAGAATGGCTTGTACCTGGGAAGCGGAGGCTGCGGTGAGCTGAGATCACGCCACTGCACTCCAGCTTGGGCTACAGAGTGAGACTTCAACTCAAAAACAAACAAACAAAAACCTTTTCAAACTCTAACTCCAAATAAAGTGCCTAAATAATTTGATATGGTTCCCAGGAGTGGGGATGAAAGCTTTTCTATTAGAAGAACCAGTAATATTTATAACTCAATATTAAAGAGAGTAAAAATGCCAGTAATTGTGCATTAAAAATTAGAGACTAAAGCAAATTTATGGCATATAAAATAGCCTTAAATAATACTTGGAGTAAAAGAATGTACCATGGTATGGCAGGTCTGAAACCAAGCTCTGGTTTTAAGTTCCAGTTCCATCCCTAGGTGTGATCTTGGTCAAGTTATTCAACTTCTTTAGTCCTTTGGTGCTCTCATGGAAAACAATGAGAATTGTAACAGAAATAAGTGAGATAATCTTTATAAAACACTCAGTAAATGGCCTGTCCCATAGTATGTATTCAGTATATTTTAACTATTATTGTACATCTTATTATCATTCCAGTACCCATATTGAACAGAAATGTATGGGAGTTATTTGAATAAGCATAACTTTTAATATTTATTTAGTTTACATATTGGATTTTAGAATCAAAACTTATAAAATATGTGTTCATCCTTTATGTATTGATAGGGGATATTTAGCTATATTAGATCAAAAGTATTTTATCTCTTCTGATGTTTCAAAGATTAAAAAAATTTCTTCCTACATGTCATTCAGCTGCAGGTAAAATATGTAATGTTCACAGAAGTGCTAATTATAACCAATGATAATTTAATCACAACACCCAAAAACATGAAAATATGGCAGCTTACAGTTTTGGGTAATTCCTTATACATCTGATTTAAATAATTCACTAATCTTTAGGTATTTTTTTAGATTTAATCTTTTAGGGTACTCAAATCAATTTCTCATATGACTTTCAACCAGTAGTGAATAGAATGTCTGAGTTTAACAGAAGTCGAAAAAATAATTTCATTGGAACATCTCCTGAAATTATACAGATTACTCATGATAACCATTTATTTAAACTAGTCTCAAAATTTTTTCTCAATATTCCTTGTCATATTAAAATATGACTCAAGGTTATATAATTTTCTTCACAGGAGACAGGGTCACTTTCAGACAAACTGCATAGTGGGTGCAAATGAATAAAAAGCAACTGTTTTATTCCTCTTTTGCTCTTTATCATATCATAATTATCTATTTTACTTAGACTAGTGTCCCTATTTTTCACTTCCTTGACCATTTTGGTTGATTTTTCTATACAGCTCTAGATTATTTCATATGCACTATTTTACCTCAACAGTCAGAAGGGCTAATGCTTTTAGGGAACACTAAACAATAACACTTAGGCACCTTTCCTCTCATAATCCCAAAAGATTAGATTTTTATACTCCACACTAATCTACACTGAGCCTCATTAACGTGTGTGTGTGTGTGTGTGTGTGTGTGTGGCGGGGGGTGGGCAGTGAGGAACCAATTTAGAGAGCACGTAGCAATCTTCTTGACACTATCATTTCACTATACACAACTCAGGAGACTTCACTATCCATTTCTTCTCCCAGATTATGTTCATAAATACAAAGTGAGTTATGCCTAAGTACTAATTCTAGGACCTCCTACTGCTTAAACTCTCCCATTTAGATAAGTAAGTATTTCACTTCCGCCGTTCGATTCCTTGCCAACTCCCCATCTACAAGAGTCCACAGAGTCCCATGATGGTATGTATGACTCAGGGGAATGAACAGTATAGGGGAACTGCAGACCATAGACAGTGGGCCAGTTCAGTGTGATGCATGTGGAACTACCAAGCCCTTGAATATTCTCAAGTCACATCATACACATTTTGATTAGAAATACTTGGGAAATGAGCCGGGCGCGGTAGCTCACGCCTGTAATCCCAGCACTTTGGGAGGCTGAGACGGGCGGATCACGAGGTCAGGAGATCGAGACCATCCTGGCTAACACGGTGAAACTCCGTCTCTACTAAAAATACAAAAAATTAGCCGGGCGTGGTGGTGGACGCCTGTAGTCCCAGCTACTCGTGAGGTTGAGGCAGGAGAATGGCGTGAACCTGGGAGGCAGAGCTTGCAGTGAGCCGAGATTGCGCCACTGCACTCCAGCCTGGACGACAGAGCGAGACTCCATCTCAAAAAAAAAAAAAAAAAAAGGACGACAGAGCGAGACTCCATCTCAAAAAAAAAAAAAAAAAAATACTTGGGAAATGAATTCTTCCTCTAGAAAACAATTAAATGCAATCTAGATAGTAGCATCAGGCACAAGACTACCACAAAAAGACCTCCTTTCCATCCCTCTTTTCTATTTTTGTAATTGGTTTTTGTACTTTTTCTGCTAAACAGTAAAATCTTACAGCAAAAGCTAATATAGAAAATAAGTATACGGCCAGGCGCGGTGGTTCACACCTGTAATCCCAGCACTTTGGGAAGCTAGGGGGTGCAGATCACCTGAGGTCAGGAGTTTGAGACCAGCATGGTCAACATGGTGAAACCCCGTCTCTACTAAAAATACAAAAAACAAATAAATAAATAAATAAAATAAAATTAGCCAGATGTGGTGGGTGCCTGTAGTCCTAGCTACTCGGGAGGCTGAGGCAGGAGAATCACTTGAACCCGGGAGGTGGAGGTTGCAGTGAGCCGAGATGGCGCCACTGCACTCCAGCTTTGGTGACAGAGCGGGACTCTATCTCAGAAAAAAAAAAAGGAAAGAAAGTATATGGACATAATTTCAATTTTTACTTCATCAAATCTCCATTTAATTTGCTAATTTCACTAGCATTTCAAACTACTAATCAAACACTAGAAACAAAAATAAAGGTAAGTGCCTCCCCCTACATTTGTCCTTAAGAAGTCAAGAAGAAAACTCAAGTTAAGCCTATCCTGTGCCAAAATGATGAACCATAATGCATTACTTGTTAGATAACGTAACAGCTTTTCCTTTCCATTAAGAACTGAAATGTACTCATTAAGGACAAAGTTTGGTTTTGAGAATTTAGTTTCACAAACATTAATTTTTAAATAAAATTGTTTAAAAATTGAAAGAGAAACTGCTGGAAATTACCGGTAATATAATAAAATTAATTCAGTTTCATACTAGAAACACTAATGTTTATAAGTTTGCCATATTGACAAAGTGCTGATAATAATTATTACTGTAAGATTTTCTATTTTCACAATGTTGTCAGTTCATGTTATTAGCCTTCTCAATAAACAGTCAACAATGACCACTTTTTTGTAAGTTGCCCAAAGTGTGTTTTTACTGACTAACATATAGGCTTGTGGTCTGCTATAGTCTGATACAAACATTCAACTATGACCAGTTTTTTTTTTATTTTGAGACCGTGTCTCGCTCTTTTGCCCAGGCTGGAGTACAATGGTGCAATCTTGGCTCACCCGCAAGCTCTGCCTCCCGGGTTCAAGCAATTCTCCCGCCTCAGCCTCCGGAATAGCTGGGATTACGTAAGGGCATGCACCACCACACCCAGCTAATTTTATATCTTTAGTAGAGACGGGGTTGCTCCATGTTGGTCAGGCTGGTCTCAAACTCCCGACCTCAGGTGACCCACCTGCCTCAGCCTCCTAAAGTGCTGGAATTACAGGCATGAGCCACGGCACCCGGCATGACTACCTTTTTGTAAGCTGTCCAAAGTGCACATTTACTAACTGATACACATAGGTTTCTGATCTGGTAAAGTCTGATGAGGAATCATGCAACTCTGACATCAAATTTTTCTTTTATATTGAACCCATGGATAGATTTATTAAGAACTTAATACATTATTTTATAACTTTAATAAAATAAATATTTTTGTTATTAGTAGGAAAAAAGCATTACAAAAATGTTTAAGCCAGTTTTTTTCCTAAATACACAAAATATCTGATTCCATTCCAACAGATTTTGTTAAAAAACTAGTCTTGGCCGGGCGCGGTGGCTCAAGCCTGTAATCCCAGCACTTTGGGAGGCCGAGACGGGCGGATCACGAGGTCAGGAGATCGAGACCATCCTGGCTAACACGGTGAAACCCCGTCTCTACTAAAAATACAAAAAACTAGCCGGGCGAGGTGGCAGGCGCCTGTAGTCCCAGCTACTCGGGTGGCTGAGGCAGGAGAATGGCATGAATCCGGGAGGCGGAGCTTGCAGTGAGCTGAGATCTGGCCACCGCACTCCAGCCTGGGCGACAGAGCAAGACTCCGTCTCAAAAAAAAAAAAAAAAACTAGTCTTAGTACAAAAGCAATTAAACTTAGCATACAGGAAAAAGATTTGTGAACAAGATGCTTGTGAAAATACTTGATTTATAAATCTAGACCCTGTATATTATTGTATGTGCACTGCTAGCTCTATTTACAAACAGCTTTATATTTCAGTCACTTATTTTATATTCTATAACAACTACAAAATGTAAGGGATATCAGGCTATTCTTCACGTAGCTCTGATTAGTCACAGAATGACTATTATAGGACCAAAACAAATGTATAAAAATGTTTTCTGCATCATCAACATGCATGGATGGTAAAAATTATAATACAGGCTATTAACACCATAACGCATGCTCAATAAGTGATGGACAAGATCTGTTTTATTTTTCTAAGCTGTTACTAAGATGATCTGGGTTGCTTATGGCCATCTTTGCAAATGTTGCTTTGGTAGACATCTTTATAGTGGGAGATGATGAGGTTGATTCACCAGTAGGAAAGTATAAACTCCTATATTATTTATTTCCAACTGTGGCAATGGTTTTGTTTTTCATTTTTGTTTCTGAGACAGAGACTCGCTCTGTTGCCCAGGCTGGAGTGCAGGAGCATGATCTCAGTTCACTGCAACCTCGGCCTCCTGGGCTCAAGTGATCCTCCCACCTCAGCCTCTTGAGTAGCTGGGACTACAGGTGCACACCACCACACCCAGCTGACTTTTCTATACTTTGTAGAGATGGGGTTTGCCATGTTGCCCAGGCTGGCCTAAAACTCCCAGACTCAAGGGATCTTCCTGCCTTGGCCTCCCAAAGTGCTGGGATTATAGGTGTGTACCACCATGTCCAGCCAGTAATTGTTTTATACTAAGTTGTATTCTCCTGTTTCCTCTATGACTGACTAAAGATTCGTTCACAGTGTTGCGAGCTGAGGCAAGGGCAAAATCTGTGTCCATGCAACAGTCTATAGTGATATGCTCAAGTGGTAACCAAACCTACAGCCTTGGTTTCCTAGCAATATCCATTCAACAACTGAGTTAGGTAGGAACAAACGAAACATACATATCTGAATGAACGTGTGCCCATGTTTCTTCTGGTTCATTATGAAAATTAAGAAGGATTTGAGCCTGCTGTGGTTTTATACAGATCAAAATGAGAATATAGATGACTAAACGGAAGTGGACTTCTATGGATTTAATTCATTCTTATTTAAAAAAAATTTTTTTTTATATTGCAGAGATGGGGTCTCACGATGCTGCCCAGACTAGAATGCAGTGGCTTTTCACAGGCACAATCATAACATATTACTGCCTCAAACTTCTGGGCTCAAGCCTCGGCATCCCCAGTAGCTGGGAATACAGGCATGTACCACTGTCCTCAGCTTTGTGGATTTAATGCATACACAAGGTAGAGCTTAAAATATGGAGTATGTTTCATAAAAGCAATTTAGATATAAAATGAACTTGGTAGTTTAAAGTGAGCCTTTACAAATTTTGTAAGAGATGGTCAAGTGATCATCTTTACATCATTTAAGATTAGATCAGATTCTTGAAATTGTAAACACTATAACCGGGAACAGGCTACACTATCTTCTCCAAATAATGTCTATCAAAGAAAATATATTTTCTGCAAAGTACACACTTACACTATGTGAAATCTGAAGGAGATACATTTAAAAAGTAAAAATATATTTATGTAACTGTTATGTTTCAGTAACGACTAAAGGAACTTATGGGTGGGTAGAAGGGAATGAGGTAATATAGTTCAAGAAGCCTGACCTAACAGAAATTATAGAATGAAGACTGGAAAAATTACTGTAATGAGAAATATTTTTCTTTTTCTTTCTTTTTTCTGAGACAGGGTCCTGCTCGTCACCCAGGCTGGAGTGCAGTGGCATGATCATAGCTCACCGCAGCCTCAACCTCCTGGACTCAAGCAATCCTCCTGCCTCAGCCTCTTGAGTAGCTGGAACTATAGGCACATGCCACCACACACAGCTAATTAAAAAAATTTTTTATTTTTAGTAGAGACAAGATCTCACTGTGTTACCCAGGCTGGTCATGAATTCCTGGGCTCAAGTGATCCTCCTGCCTCAGCCTCCCAAAGCGCTGAGATTATAGGCACAAGCAACCATGCCCAGCCAAGAAGTCTTTTCAATTTTCACATTATACTAAAAACTGAAGTCTTATAACCAGAATTATTTATTTAAAGCTAAGCACCCAAGATTATTAAGCAATCTCAATTTCTAACCCTTTGATCATCAACTTAACTCCTAAAAATGTTTAGGTTAGAAATTCAGTAAGCTGCTTATGATGATGGAGGCCATGTTTCTCCAGCCAGCTACTTTGATATATACAAGTATGAATCATCTTTTTCAAATTAAAATTTCTGTGATCCCATGACTATGTGATAAGTGCCAACGGAATACAACAGTGAGATCAAACAACTTCTATTCAGCAAATTTAAAAATACTATTCTGCAAAATTCCTGTTGCCTCTGAGTAGAAATCAGAATTATTAGCTGCATATCATGTCAAACTGCAGGAAGCTACCCAGGCGTACACTAACCGAGACACTGTTGCTATGGTGACTAAGTAAATATAGCAAATGGCTACTTCATTAGTGACTCCATAAAACTTTAAATGCTAGAAAAATAGATGTGAAATATCTGGCTGTATGTGGCTACCAATGTGAGCCGGGATTCAGAGAAAAATTCTTAAAAGAGAAGGTAGTTTTTAATATGCTGTTTGAAAATTAAGAAGAGGGATTCTTGTGCTAACTAGAGCCAAATCAAGCCAGAAAAAAAAGAGAGAAAGAGTGGTCAACCTTTCAAGGAAAAGACCTTCATTTAGGACCAGCTGTGGTACTGATACTGATATTGAGGAGTGAAAGCCATCGGGAGTATCATTTAGGACTGCAAAACAGGAAAGGAGGACTCCCTATTGATTCACTGCTCTGTGGATGTGGTTTCAGGCCATATGGTCTCCCTCTCTCCATTGAGAGGATGAATAGGAGTGAGAGAATTTCTGTACATATTTCAACTTTGAATTCAAGAATGAAAATAGGCCGGGCGCAGAGGCTTCTGCCTGTAATCATAGCACTTTGGGAGGCCGAGGCGGGCGGATCATGAAGTCAGGAGTTCAAGACCAGCCTGGCCAATATGGTGAAACTCTGTCTCTATTAAAAATACAAAAACTACCTGGGCGTGGTGGCACATACCTGTAGTCCCAGCTACTCAGGAGGCTGAGGGAGAAGAATCGCTTGAACCCAGGAGGCAGAGGCTGCAGTGAGCCAAGACTGTGCCACTGCACTCCAGCCTGGGCAACAGAGTGAGACTCCATCTCAAAAATAAAATAAAATAAAATAAAATAAAATAAAATAAAATAAATAAAAGAATAAGAATGAAAATGAAAAAATAAAAGCTGGATATGAACTTCTGTGATACAATGACAAACAATTAATACTAGAATTGAACTTATCCTGAAGAAGTTAAATTATCTAGCATTCTGCATACTTCTACTCCAAAAAACAAAAGCTGCAAAAAAAAAAAAAAAAACCCACGAAAGCTGCAAACTAAAAAAAACCCAACCTAAACACCTCTGTCTTATCCTTATGAATTTACATTGTCACTAAGAACTTTTCACTGCCACCATGTAGGAACAAAAGATATTCTTACACATTAGTAGATGGTAGTGGTATTGTGACCTTTTGATGTTACAATGCCACATAAATGAAAACCCTCCTTCCAAGTAAACTTATAATTACATGACATGTAGCTAGTTATGCATAACATATCACTGTAAATAATTATATCTCAAAATGGACAATATATAAGCAGTATTAGTTTTAGTTATAGACTTTTCACAAAACTACCAGACTATTTTTAAAAAAGACTGGCAATATACTCAACTTTCTGACTTGTAGTAAATACAAGACAATGCTATGGTGGTTTTTGTCCTTGCTTTTATATGTGTAACCCTTGAGAGGAAAAGCCATCCTTACCAAGTACCTCAATGTATCCTCTCCTATTTCTCCTATTAAAGTCCTTGTAATTCTGTCCTCTTTACCTCAGTAACTTGTGCACACCACCACACAAAAGAGTCTCCTCCCAACCACCCTTTCTAGTACTTTCCAGTACATCCTCTGCCTTCCCAGTACTATCTATCTGAATGGCTTTCTCATCAGCACTGCTTGAGACATACCAGTTAGTACCGGAGTCACCTCTCCTATCACCCCTTTTTTCTTTTTTTTTTTTTCTTTTGAGATGGAGTCTTGCTCTGTCACCCTGGCTGGAGTGCAGTGGCGTGATCTCGGCTCACTGCAACCTCTGCCTCATGGGTTTAAGCGATTCTCCTTCCTCAGCCTCTGGAGTAGCTGGGATTACAGATGCGTGCCACCACGTCCGGTTAATTTTTGTATTTTTAGTAGAGATAAGGTTTCACCATTGTTGGCCAGGCTGGTCTCAAACTCCTGACCTCAAGTGATCCACCCACCTCGGCCTCCCAAAGTGCTGGGATTACAGGCGTGAGTCACCACACGAGGCCTCTCCTACCATACTTAAGCACCCTAACCGCACATAGGTTGCCATTATTAAACTTTTTACCCTAATTTTCTATGTATTCTACTTTCCGTGTTAAACTGAAAGTACAGGGGCGGGGGGACAGGAGAAAAGAGGAGGGTGTGACCTGTGTCCATCAGTCCTTCTAAGTGTTCTGAATATTTCTCAAATAAAATGTAAGAGACGAAAAAAATGCATCCTTACATCACTACATGTTTTCCTCCGGCCAGGTTTCCTTTCTGTCGACAGTTCGCTAACATCTGGCCTTCACTATCTTTCCTACCTCAACTTTTTTTTCTTCACACTGGATTCTACATAACCTAATTTCTATTAAATATTAATACATATTTATACTATCTTCTCATAAGCCTCCTTCTATCCCCAACAAAAGCCTCTAATTTCAAACTAGTATCACATCTCTACCATCTCCCAACAGCTTAAAGAGATAAGTATAATCACAGTGTGTAGGAAGAGCTGCCATGGAGAGATGAGTGAAGCACATGGGAAGAGGGGGCAGCTGCCTGGAGGAGGATAGGGAGGCTTTTCCGGAGGTGATGGCCTTGCTAGGAATTTGCTGTACAAAGAAGGCGGTGGTGGGAAGTAAGGGGCAGAAAAAAAGGGTGGAAATTTCAGGAAGGGTGTGCAATCCACAGAAGCTCAAGAAAAGAGGGGGAGAGAGAAAAAGAGGAAGCGAGGAAAGGGGAAGGGAGTGGGGAGGAAGGGAGATGAGGAGAAGAGCCGGGTGCGGTGGCTCACGCCTGTAATCCCAGCACTTCAGGAGGCTGAGGTGGGCGGGTCACCTGAGGTCAGGAGTTTAAGACCAGCCTGGCCAACATGATGAAACCCTGTCTCTACTAAAAACTACAAAAATTAGCCAGGGCGTGGTGGAAGGCACCTGTAATCCCAGCTATTCAGGAGGCTGAGGCAGGGTTCATTTAAAAGTGAGGATTGGTCAGGTATGGTGGCTCAATCATGCCTGTAATCCCAACACTTCGGGAGGCCATGGTGGGCAGATCAACTGAGGCTGGAAGTTCAAGGCCAGCCTGACCAAGATGGAGAAACCCTGTCTCTACCAAAAACACAAAATTAGCTGGTGGGTGTGGTGGTGCACGCCTGTAATCCGAGCTACTCGGGAGGATGAGGCAGGAGAATTGCTTGAACTCAGGAGGTGGAGGCTGCGGTGAGACAAGATCACGCCATTGCACTCCAGCCTGGGCAACAAGAGCGAAACTCCGTCTCAAAAAAAAAAAGATTAAACTCTGGCAGTAATAAAGAGAATGAGGCAGGATAAGCATAGACTGGTGTTTAGGGAGAACAATACCCAAGAGATGAGGAGAAGCTGTTCAGTGCCCGTGGGTTAAAGGGAAGAACGGTGTGTGAGCATGGTAAGCAGACAGATGCCACTGATCTCAAGAGGTTTCCGGAGGCCTAATGTAAGTCTGGCCCAGTGTCAGGTACTGCTCCAGAAATGAAAAGGAAAAAGCTACAACCTACTGGAGGGGTGGGCAAGACAGACTAGCAACCAAATCCAAGAGCTTCTGGAACGTCAAAGGATTCTTCATTGGTAATTCCTAGGATTTGTTACCTTGTTTTCTAGCCTTCAGTCCCCCTTCTTTGCATGGCAAACTCATCCCTTGGGCCATCACCTCCCCAGAAAAATTTTCCCTTACTCCCGGGGCATTTGCACCATTTCCCCATGCACTTTACTCATCTTTCTACTGCAGAGGACTCAGGATTCTCACAGCCTCCTAAAAAGTGAGCACCAGCATGGTGTTAAAGAAGGAAAAATAACCCAGTATGTCATTTGATTACATTCCATTTAATACTTTCAGAGTGTCTGTCATCTGTCAGGGACTATGTTAACTACTGATCTATATTCCTTTTAAAATACATTAGCAAAAACTTTAAAAGAAATCTTCAATGAAAGCAAATAAAGGCAAGACAATCAGAGAGAAAGCCTACCTCAAGCAAAAGTTTTGTGATATTTGTTTTTTTAAAAAGTTTTAAGGTATAAGTGACATATAAGCTGTAAAGTGTACAATTTAATGTTTTCACATATGTACATGCCTGTGAAATCATTTGCTGTTTTTAGAAAAATTCTCCAGCCTTATAACCTAGGTTCTTCAATGCTGAATTTTGTTCTCCCTGTGGATAAACTGAACCAGAATATATAAGTTACTATCTATCTCTGATCAATAACCTGGAAATCTTATCTTACATTTTTAATTGAATATGAAAATATATATCATCTAAAACTCAACAACATGCTCTTCTAAATTTCATATGCTAATAAATACCTTTAAAATGTCAACATACTTTTGCAGGCAATATAATTATACACCTTAAAGAAAAAGAAAAAATTGAAAAATGAAATAATGTAAATATACAAAATAATTTTCCTATAATCCAGCTATGTAATATTTTTAATTTTTGAGACAAGGTCTCACTCTGTTGCCCAGGCTGGAGTGTAGTGGCATCATCACAGCTCACTGCAGCCTTAACCTTCCAGGTTCAAGAGATCTCCCACCTCGGCCTCCTGTTTCTCCCCAGTAGCTGGGACTATAGGTGTACACCACCATGACCAGCTTATTTTTAAATTCTTTGTAGAGACAGGGTCTTACCATGTTTCCCAGGCTTATATTTTTTAAAGAAACATATTTACAATAGCAACAATACTATAAATACACAACTCTTAGTAGAAAAAGGTTCAACCCTCTTAGAAGAAAACTATATACTGTAACTGAAAGATATAAAAGAAGGCATGAATAGACAGCTGTATTTCTGAATGTGATGATTAAATATTCTAAGTGAATTCTTCCCAATTAACTTTAGAGATTTAGAACAAAAAATTTTTACTGGAGATTTTTGAACCTGGGAAAAAAGTGTTCTAAAATTTGGACAAGGAAGACCAAACAGGTAAGAAGAATCAAGAAAAACATTTAAACAGAAGAACAATAGTGGGAACTATAATATTCTAAGGCATTAAAATACATTAAGCTACAATAATCAAAATAGTATGTCTCTGATATAAGATTGGAATGATAGAATGAAAAAAACTGCTTAGAAACAGACCCTATGATGTGTAAGAATGAAATTTTTAAAGTGCCATCTCAAACCTCGGAAGGAAAGGATTATTCAAATAAAGTGCTTACAAGAGGAAAAGGTCCACCCTCTAAGATATGCTGATGGGGAAAGTTACCAAAAAGAAAGGAAAGTTAAGAGATAGCTATACAAATTACAACCGATAGCATAAGTTTAGAGCTATAGTTACAACATGATATATCGCCTCAAATTTCCTTTTGGTTAGGTAATACAGTCACATGGTACTGAATTCATATCGTACAAAAGGATATATGATTATAAATAAGTCTCCCCTAGCCACCCAGACCTTCTCTTTGGGGGCAACCGCTGACCCAATTTCTGGTGCATACTTCAAGATATATTCCATGACATTTCTTTCTTTTCCTGATATAATCACCATTTATTTTACTATCACAGCCCATAAAAGGAAGAAAACAGATGCATTTTTCCTAATTCCAACAGAATCTGCCAATTCCTTCATACTTGTTGAGTTAATTATAATAAGATTGGTTATAATGCTGATGAAGAAATTCAAATTGAACTTCCTATAACAAACAATGAGGAAATAAAATTTCTTGAAACAAATAAGTACAACAGGCACCACTGTCTCAATATTAACGGTTATATGACAAAAAACCATTGTAGCAAAACATCAAGATATAGCAGGGAAACTTCTTAAATGCATTTGAAGATATGGTCTATGACATTTCATTTTTAAGCAAGTACTTGGGTGGAAATATTTTGCCTTTGCTCTGGCTCTCTAATCACGGTTGTCTTTGGGAGACAGTTTGTCATAGGCCAATGTTATCTTTTTTTTTTTTTGAGACAGTTTCACTCCTATTACACAGGCTGGAGTGCAACGGCGCTATATGGGTTCATTACAATCTCCATCTCAAGTGATTCTCCTGCCTGAGCCTCTGAGTAGCTGGGACTACAGGTGCCTGCTACCATGATGCCCAGCCAACAGGCCAACATTATTCTTATAGGAAAGATGAATTATTGGTAGGGTATTTAAGAAATAAGAAATGATATTTAAAGTCAACCAAAGTATTTAGTCATTTTATCTCAACATGAGGGTCATAAGGGAAAACATTAAGTGACTGATTTCAAAAACAGGCTTTTGAGATAATTTAAATTACAGATGAAATGGCAATCAGGTCGAATATGACATTATACTGTTCTTGTGCCACATACTATCCGAAAGTTGTACCTCCTTGTTAAGAATTCTTTATCTGCCAGACTATAGAATATATGTCTCAAACTATATTCTAAGGACCACCTACATTGGAATTGTCAGGTTGCCTACTAGCAATGCTTATTTCTAGTCCCAACTCAGACCTGTTGAATCAAAACCTCTGGGGGCCAGGTCATGGAATCTGCAGTTAGTAAAGGCCTCAGCTGATTTGTATACACAAACATGAAAGTTTGAGAACAACTGGGTAATATGTTAGCCCCATAAATACAGAAATCCTGTTTTTCTTATTCACTGCAGGGACAGTGCCTAGCACAATGCCTGACAAAGAAGACATCTTGTGGGATACCTTCTTTGTCTTCATAAACATACAATGGGATTGACTGCAGAATATCTTGATATGTTATCAACACTCAACAGATTTTGAAACTGCATGCTTCATCCATGATAGAGATTTGAATAAAAATCAGAAAAACAAGCTTTGGCAATCAACAGCTTAATAGAGTTCCTTTACTTGCATGATTCACTTTCACAGCAAAACACTTGGAAAGATGTCAGGAAATTTAATTAGCAACACTTTATTATATATCTGAGTTTCAGATAGATGATACAAGTGTATCACATTAACAACAAAGACCAAGTGACCCAAAGGGAGTGTTCTTCCAACTAAAATGAGATATTCTACATATTTTCTATTTTGTGATTTATTAAATGCAATGACATCTGCCCTAACTAGAGTCGGAAAAAAGGGGCATCTCAGCAACGAAAACGATGTCACAAGGCCAAACATGACAGCTCTGAGCACTTGACTCATAGGCAAGCCCATCAGACCTTCACTCAGAGTCTATTCAGTCTTCTTTTACACACACTATTCACTCTAATGGAATTTTAAAACTGGATTCTTTGCTCACAGGAAATTAAAAACACTAAATCAGAAGGAAGAGAGAGGCTGCAACAGACAGTAACACAATCAGCATGACAAAATGAAAGCTGATAACGGGAGACTGAAGAACTACATGTAACTCTCAAAGAACTTGCAAAGCATAATACTCCGGGGCCATCTTGTAAAGGGGCAAATAATCCTACTCTTCTTGATGGTGTAGGAAGGCATCGGCCCCATAATCAAAACATGGGTGTTCATATGAAAAACTAAGTTATAAAGAAGGCTAAATTATGTTCTCAACAAACTCTGCTTATGAAGTATGGATATAGTTTAATATACAATATAGCTTAGAAAGATTTTCATTCATTAAAGTGAATTAAAATTTTTAAGTTACAAACTTTCAAAGGAGTTTAATAACTATTTTGAAAACTCAACTACTAGAAATAACTTACTCCTCTAGAGTTTCAGGAAGGGAAAATGGTATTAATGTACCAAACCAATGGAGATAATTTTCAAGACAAAACGTCCTTTAAGATTTTTAGTTACTTCTTAACACGCTTAGCAACAGTTCTTATTTTATATATTTGAAGGACTGTATAGTCATTTATTCACCATGTAGAGCTGACATGGGGGATTACTTCTAGAAAAGTCATAGTGCAGTATTCTATCAGTTGTTTTCATCTCGAAGAGTAATTTTTTTTATGAAAAAGGAATATCTAAAGTTCTGTATCAAAAAATGTGCTACTGAAATGTGTTAATGATAACACAAATAGAAGTAGAAACTGCCAGTAATTTAATGAACTACAATAAAACGCCAATGGCATTCAATATAATTCTGCAATAAGAATTGAAAATTCTGTGAACAATAGCATTTGGCTGTCACCACACCCACTCCCTCCCAACTTGGTGCGCACACCCTACAGCATTGGTAAACAACAGATTTATAAATTCATTTTATATATTTCTTGTTCACATTAGCCTCACAAGGGGTGTGTGCATGTGCGCGTGTTTGTTTCACCTATACAACTGCATCATTTTGGATTACAAAAATCAACTCTTTTTTTTTTTTTTTTTAAATTGAGACAAGGTCTCCCTCTGTTGCCTAGGCTGGAGTGCAGTGGCACCATCTTGGCTCACTGCAACCTCCTGCACCTGCCTCCTGGACTCAAGTGATCGGCCCACCTCAGCCTCAGGAGTGCCTGAGACTATAGGAGTAGCTGAGACTACAGGCACACACTACCCTCAGCTGATTTTTTTTAAGGTTTTTATAGAGATGAAGTCTCACTATACTGCCCAGGATGGTCTCGAACGCCTCAGCTCAAGCAATCCTCCCGCTCTGGTCTTCCAAAAGGCTGGAATTATAGGCATGAGCCACCGTACCCAGCCAAAATCAAGTCTTAAAAGCTAAAAGATCTAGCCATAGTTCATGAAGCAGGTTTAGCATTTATCTTTTTGAAACTACACAGGATGTTGCATGTCAAAGAACAAATTATCTACAGTGAACAACTCAATAGCAGGAAAAATGTCTTATTCATCTTTCATTCCTGAGTGTCTGGTATATGATAGATGTTCAAGGTTTACTGAATGGGTTTACATGCATTTGTGAAGCTTGGGCTGTAAAACCCTTGGTATTACAGGATACAATATTGATTCTGAGGGGAAAAAAAGTGTGCTCATCCTATAGTATTAACCTTAGTTCTAACAGGAAGTGACATCTTTAATTCCTTATCCAAGCTAAAGTACATTTATGTATCATGATCTGTTATGCCAACGACATGCCATTTTAAAGAGAAGGGGGCTTCTTTCATTGAGATTCTAAAATTAACTTGGAATACATTAAATAAAAGTCAATTCAATTTTATAAGGACTCAACAAATAAAAAACTTAACAAGGGCAGGGCCCTGTTAAATTCTCAAATAAATTTAACAAAATCCCAAAGGAATTTTGAAATTCCTTTGGGATTTTGTTAACAGAAAAACACTCTGTTAACTTCAGATAAATCTCCAAAAATGCAACAGGCTAAAAAGGTTATGATAAACATTCATTCATGCAACGAATACTTACTGAGCACTATCATGTATGAGGCACTATGCTAGGTGGTGGAGATACAGTCAACACATCATCATAATTAATTAATTAAGGTAGTCACACAGGTATTCTTAAGTGTTAAGAATACAATAAACCTGAGTAATGTCATAGCACATAATTAGGTGGCGGTGGTGGTGGTGGTGGCAGCGGCGGAAGGGAGAAGTCTTACTATTTCACCTAGCAGTGGTTGGGAAAGGTCCATCTGAGGAGGTTCCATATAAACTGAGAGAACTGCATGGTGGGAAGGAGGCTACCAACGGGAGATCTGGTGAAAGATTTGTGTTTAGGCAGAAAGAAGGGCCCTGAGATGGGACTATTCTTGTTCTTTTTGACGGACAAAAGGTGGCAACTATGGCTGCTGTCTAATGAATGAGGTGTGTAGTGGAGGAAGAGGTTGAAAAAGCTTCAGGATCAGATCAAAGTTCTGAAGGCCAGATGATGCAGGATTTGCACATTTTATTTTAACTGCAATAAGTAGGGAAGTGATATGACTAGATCTACACTAATGAGTCTGACCTGTGAGGGATGGTCCATAGTGGGAAGGAAGGAGCTACTACTTAGAGGTTACTGCAGTAGCGGAGGCAGGGCCAGCTTCATGGACAGGGAGCCTGTGCAGTCATAAAGGGCCCCCACTTGGAAGGGGGCCCTGAGCTTGATTTAATGCTCCACTGTCACTGTTTTGATTTTTATTAAAATTTTAATAGTTTTGGGGGTACATGTGGTTTTTGGTTATGTGGATAAGTTCTTCAGTGGTCTTTTTGAAATTTTTAATAATGTATGAACAAGAGGCCTTATATTTTCATTTTGCACTAGGTCCTGCAGATTATATAGTCAGTCCTGAACTTATATTCTGGAGCAAAAATGGCAGCTTAGACTAGTGTAGTAGGATTCAGGGTGTATTGTGTTGGTACAACTAACAGGACTTGGTCATTGACTAGGTATGTCTTGTCAAGAAAAGAAGAATCATGGATAATTCCCAGGTTTTTTACCTGAGAAACTACGTAAAAAATGGGTAAGACTGGGGGCGGGGAGGACACTGTATTAGAGGTGGGCTAACAACCAAGGATTCAATTTTATGCATGTGAAGTTAAAACACGTAGGAGACATCCAAGTGGAGCTCTCAAGGGGAATGGTGTATATGAGCATAAAGCTCAGGAGAGAGGTCTAGAGGGGTCTAGGCCAGAGATACCAATTCTGGAGTTTCTCTCTCTCTCTATATATATATACACACAGACACAAACACATACACACACATTTTAAGTGGATGGGATCACTTAATAAGATAATGTAGGAGGCAAAAACTTCAGACAATAAGTAGGAACCTACAAGGATGACTAAGGTCAGTAACCAAAGGAGGAGAATGTACCAAGGATAGAGCCCTGAAGGAGACCTAGGAACTCCCCTCAGAGTAAAATACACTCAATCAGTGACTCTTACTAGATCAAATCTAGCCTGTTCAGTCTGGCACAAAATACACTACCATCAGCTCAACCGACCAGGCAATTTTATGTATTCCTTTTTCTGTCCATCTCTGCTTTACCAGAATGACCTCTACTAAGGTCACTGCTATTGTTTTATCCCTTTCCTGGTTAGATTGTGCCAGTCCTGCCTGGGAGCCCTCCCTCCACTCTTTATGTAGTCAAAGTCTACTGATACGTATATGGTAGTATAAGTATGGAAAATACTTACATGATGAAGTTTGACTTCTGAAACCTAGTATTTACTGCCTGTGCCAACTTCTCACACAGCATAAAATAATACCCTAAATTATCAGTTACATTAAATTAGTATGATCCATTTTCCAAGAAACATAGATCTGGTTGCTTTTTAAGGTTACACTGCTTAGTACACACTAGATGCTCAGTAAACATCTGTTAAACAAATGAGTAATAAATGGTACTCTGAAGCTATGAAATATAGGGAAGTAGCAAAAGCAGATAAATCAACTTGGCATGCAATACCTTAAAAAAGACTGACTCATTGTGATCAAATCCTGGGCAGCCTGCAGGACACAAATGCATAAAGCCAAATCACATACTTTTCATTCCTTCCTTTACTTAACAAGTATTTATTACGCACCTACTAGGTGCCAGGTACTCTTCTATTCATGAGACACACACCCATAAATGAATCAGACAAAAAAGGTCTTTGCCCTCATGCAGCCGCGTTCTACTGGGAATACTGTTTATTGGCATATTTTGTTTTATATAACCTCACTAAGCCCATATATGTCATCCTTTCCTGTTTTTCTGACATGTACTATTTTTCAGTTTGAAAAGTTTCTGCCTGAACATTATTAATTCCTTCCTTTGGGATTGTCTCAAATATATAACACATTAAAAGGTTTTAGACATTTTGAGGCTTTCAAGTCATAAAAACAAAAGTGTGCAATATATGACAATTGAGATATCTGGGGTACATTAAAGATTAGTAGATCTTCAAAACAGCACAACAACTAGTTCATTAAAACTACCCATAGCATTAGAGATTTCACATAAACTTCAGAAAAGTAAACTTCACAGACTCATAAAATCATTTAATGTTCTACCTCTTCTGCAGAAATACAGAGCTTTGAAATTCAATTCAATCATGCTATCGAAGTTCACTTTTAAATTATAAAATAAGAAATTAGATAAAAATTCCAAACTAAAACAATGAGACCACTTTACATCTTATATGAATCTTATATTTATTTTATAATGTAACAGAACCATGGTACTAACAATGTTGGTTTAAGCTGTGGGGCTTTGAAGGTCATTCAATAAGAGGGAGGAGAGACAGAGTACCAGCTGCTCCCTTCTCTTTTCCTACGAATAAGCCAGGCAACCTTTTGAAACTGAAAGCTGAAAGAGGCAGCTTGTCATCTGATTCCCTTGGAATCAATCAGATGTAGGTTCAAATTCCAGCTTTGCCATTTACAAATCATGACCTTGGGCAAATCACAACTTTTCTGTGATTCAGTTTTCTTTTTTGTGAGAAAGAAAATGAGGTTTTGTTTTGTTTTGTTTTTAGGATAGTCACTAAAAAGAACTTCTAATTCATATAATATGAAGCCATATAAAAGTGAGGGACCCACTATGCAGGCTGAACCATTCTGTCTGAAAGTCATTTTCTTTAAGCAGCTTTAAAAACAAACAAACAAACAAAAACACCCGACATCTTCTCTTTCTCTTTCTCTACTTATAAACTCAAAGATTCCTTAAATAATTCAAGTTTTCTTTACAATACATCTCATGGCAACTGCATTAGAGTCTCAAGCAAGACAGATAGCATGTAACACACTTAGGAGTCAGGTGTTCTGTCCTATACTGTCAGTGACAAACTACTAGGAATATTTAAATCCTGATCATCCCAAAGTCTAAATTAGTTCTTCCTAATAGTAAGCTAAAGACTTGATTAACAGCATTTAACAATCCCAGACCATTCGGCACCCCACCAATTCAATTCCCTAAATGAGACCCTTTTTCTTGAACAAAGAATATGTGGTATCTTTCCTGTGTCTCCAAATGTTTCAGAAAAATCAAAGACCAAGAGTTGAAAATTCCAGTGCCTGCAAGGACAGGCAAGTTTATTTAAAATTACTTGAAGTTGGCCGGGCGTGGTGGCTCAAGCCTGTAATCCCAGCACTTTGGGAGGCCGAGACGGGTGGATCACGAGGTCAGGAGATCGAGACCATCCTGGCTAACACTGTGAAACCCCGTCTCTACTAAAAAATAAAAACTAGCCGGGTGAGGTGGCGGGCGCCTGTAGTCCCAGCTACTCGGGAGGCTGAGGCAGGAGAATGGCGTAAACCTGGGAGGCGGAGCTTGCAGTGAGCTGAGATCCGGCCACTGCACTCCAGCCTGGGCGATAGAGCAAGACTCCGTCTCAAAAAAATAAAATAAAATAAAATAAAATTACTTAAAGTTTAAGTAAGAAAACAGGACACATTGGCCTGCAGCAAACTGGAGGGTGCAGTCCCTTCCAGATTGGCCTGTTTTATAGTGCACAATGATGCTGTGTTAAAGGGGCACATTCACATGAGACACGGCAATTATTGTGTCAATTTTCTGACAGATGGCAGTAATTTCTTAACAAAATCTGTAAATTACAACGATTTTCTGACAGATAAAAATAAACGCACTTGAGGAAGGAGCACCTTTTTCTAATATGTACAAAGATGCCATATGGACTAGTTAGTGACTGTCCTGCTCCTGCCTAAGGGAATCTGGCCACTTCTGGGGGTCACCTTCAGCACTCTTTTTAAATCCTCAGAACAGATCTCTAACAAATGCAGCTAGGTCAGATCTGCCCATTTGGCCCACGAAGCAGAGATGGTTGTCCTGGTGACAAACCCTCCAGCAAACTAAAACGATTCCTTAATTTTGTGTTTGGGGCCAATCTATAAATGTTTTAATTTCAGTGAGTTTCTTTCTTTCCCATGGGGGAAAAAAAATCTGCCTACTCAAATTCCTTGAACAGGTAATCTAATGGCTTTTATTTCACACTTAGTAATAAAAGGTTTAAAACCAAATACCCAGTTTGACTTATGCCCATTCATTCTTAAAATATATCCAGAATTGACAGGCTAGAAAAGATCAGAACAAGATAAAAAGTAGATGCCTAAAGACAGACATTGCTAAGGGGAAAAAGTGAAAACAGGAGATGCCTGGATAATAAAGACAAACTTTCCATACTTCACAGTTTTGCCTAAGGTTAGCCCTATTGATTTTCAACTGTGAGTGAACAAAGAGAAACTGTGTGCTGAGGTATTTTTATCCTGCAAAGCTGTAAGGCCTTGTAGAAACACCACCACATGCCAATACTGCTTCTCAGGACTTACAATTTGAATTTTAAACATAGCTAAAAAAGAGTATCAATTCTGGAGATTCATTAACCAAGGTATAATGATAAATCCCTAACTTTAAAATGCTGATCTTTGGTTACTCTATAGTGTTAACTGAACATAAAGCTGTTAGAATGAAGATGAACAAGAAATAGTCCCTGACCTCAAGAAGCTCACAATCTAGCACAGACAGAAACAAAAGTAATAAAAGTAAAATAAAAAGCAAAATCTGATTAATAGTTTATTTTAAAAAGTGTAGCAGGAGTTTGGTGGACATGGTACTTGTTCTGTGTGAAGATGAACAGTCAGGAAGATTTCCCATTGGAGCTGAATCTTTTCGTTTTTTTTTTTTTGAGATGGAGTATCGCTCTGTTGCCTAGGCTGGAGTGCAGTGGCATGTTCTCAGCTCACTGTAACCTCCGCCTCTCAAGTTCAAGCAATTCTCTGCCTCAGCCTCTTGAGTAGCTGGGATTACAGGTGCCCACGACCACGCCCAGCTAATTTTTCTATTTTTAGTAGAGACGGGTTTTCACTCTCTTGGCCAGGCTGGTCTTGAACTCCAGACCTCATTATCCAACTGCCTTGGCCTCCCAAAGTGCTGGGATTGCAGGTGTGAGCCACCACGTCCGGCCCATTTGAGCTGAATCTTAAAGCAACCAAGAGCACTGAAGACATTTAGGGACAGTAAAGTACTTGATGCACTTCGGGAAGAATGAAAATGGCTGGCTTTGATATGGTCCACACTTGAGTTAGAATGGCAGCAGAATAAGATGAGGCCAGACACCCCCACCTGTTCTATAGCCTTAAAAACAAAAACAAACTTTGGGCCGGCACGGTGGTTCATGCCTGTAATCCCAGTACTTGGGGAGGCCGAAGTGGGTGGATCACTTGAGGTCAGGAGTTCAAGACCAGCCTGGCCAACTTGGAGCAATCCCGTCTCCACTAAAAATGCAGAAAATTAGCCAGGTGTGGTGGCACATGCTTATAATCCCAGCTACTCTGGAGGCTGAGGCAGGAGAATTGCTTGAATCCAGGGGCACGGAGGTTGCAGTGGGCTGAGATCACACTGTTGCGCTCCAGCCTGGGTGAGAGAGCAAGACTCTATCTCAAGACTTTGATTAAAAAAGACTTACAGCCCCACATATTAAAAATCACACATTTGGGTATGTCAGGAGAGTCACTAACCAATGAACACAAGAGAGCATGCGGAAGAGATGGGGAATTCAAAAAAAAACAAGAGATGTTCAGGGTGAGACAACACTTAGCTACTGAAAAAACTCCTCCGCTCCCTTATCATCTTAAAGTGAAAATATCAGACATCACAAGAAGGAATACACATATATGTGTATAACCTTTGAGTTTTAAAAATTATTCCAGTGCTTTCTTTCTTTTTTCTCTTGAGACAGGGTCTCCCTCTGTCACTCAGGTGGGAGTGCGGTGGTGCAACCTCAGCTCACTGCAACCTTGACCTCCAGGCTTAAGCTATCCTCCCACCTCAGCATGCACCACCATGCTTGGCTAATTTTTGTTGTTGTTGTTGTAAGGATGGGGTTTCTCCATGTTGCCCAGGCTGGTCTCAAACTCCTGGGCTCAACCCTTGGCCTCCCAAAGTGCCGGGATTATAAACGTGAGCCACTGCACCAGGCCTCATTATTTATACATATTCCCAAGAGTTTTTACAACCATTTGGAAGTCCTTGTTTCATCACAACAGTAAATCTTCAGGGGCAGTCTACAGCTTAGGGCTCTGAAAGAGACAGCTGCTATGGCTCTTCAGAGGAAAGAGGGCGATCTCTACCACTGAGTCTCCCTAAGGAGTCTTTCTTGAAACAAACAGTTTTAGTTTTTTTTTTTTTTTCTGAGACAGAGTCTCACTCTGTTACCCAGGTTGGAGTGCAGTGGTGCAATCTTGGCTCACTGCAACCTCTGCCTCCTGGGTTCTAGCGATTCTCGTGCCTCAGCCTCCCGAGTAGCTGGAATTACAGGCACCCGCCACCACATCTGGCTAATTGTATTGTATTTTTAGTAGGGATGGGGTTTCACCATGTTGGCCAGGCTGGTCACGAACTCCTGACCTTAGGTGATCTGCCTGCCTCAGCCTCCCGAAGTCCTGGGATTACTGGCGTGAACCACCATGCCCGACTCAGTTTTAGTCTTTTAAAAAATTCTGGGCAAAACACCTTGCCTAGTTTTCTGTTATAGTTTTATCCCAAAGGTATTTTTATACTTTTATTACAACTACTTATAAAATGTTTTACATTATAAATTAGTGCATTTTAATGCAGTCATCCAGCTTCTTCGACACAATCCTTCACTTTCAAATACGTAATTAAAAAGGAGCATTTCGACCAAGCATGGTGCCTCATGCCTATAATCCCAGCACTTTGGGAGGCCACGGGTGGGCGGATCCCTTGAGCTCAGGAATTCCAGACCAGCTTGGGCAATATAGTGAAACTCCAGCTCTACAAAAAATACAAGAATTAGCTGGGCGTGGTGGTGAGTGCCTGCAGCCTCGGCTACTTGGGAGGCTGAGGTGGAAGGATCACATGAACCCAGGAGGTCAACGCTGCAGTAAGCTGTGATTGTATCATGCACTCCTGCCTAGGTGACAAAGTAAGACCCTGTCTCAATTTAAAAAAAGAAAAGAAAAGAAAAAGTATTTCAAGGGGAAAGAATGTGAGAACAAGGATGGACTTATGGCAGAGACAGTTGCCTTCTTTACTTGGTTTAGTTCTTCAGAAGGACTTCTTGTTTCCTGAACTTTAAATTTTTTTATTTAAAAAGAAAAAGAAAACAAAACAGCTGGCTGTGATGTCTCACACCTGTAATCCCAACACTTTGGGAGGCTGAGTTGGGTGGATCACCTGAGGTCAGGAGTTCCAGACCAGCCTGGCCAACATGGCGAAACCCTATCTCTAAAAATACAAACATTAGCCAGGCATCGTGGCAGTCACCTGTAATCCCAGCTACTCAGGAGGCTGAGGCAGGAGAATCACTTGAACCCGGGAGATGGAGGTTGCAGTGAGCCGAGATCGTGCCACTGCACTCCAGCCTGGGCGACAAGAGCAAAACTCCATCTAAAAAAAACCAAACAAACAAATAAACAAAAAAACTTGACCAGCCACAATGGCTCACGCCAGTAATCCCCATACTTTGGGAAGTCAAGGCAAAAGGATTGCTTGAGTTCAAGAGTTAGAGACCAGCCTGGGTAATATAATGAGATCTCGTCTCTACAAAAAATTTAAAAAAAAAAAAAAAATTAGGTGCACATCTGTAGTCCCAGCTACTCAGGAGGCTGTGGTAAGCAAGACTGCTTAAGCTAGCAGGTTGAGGCTGCAGGGAGCTGGGATTGTGCCACTGCACTCCAGCCTGGGTTACAGAGCAAGACCCTGTCTCAAAAAACAACAACAAAAACTTATAGTCCCACATTTAACAAATTACACATTTGGGTACCTCAGGAGAGCCAAAGTATTACTGCAAGAAAGGATGATAAGACTATTTCCAAAGACAACTTGGGAAAATTTCAGGATTATCATCCTTTACACTTTCCAGAAAGATTCTGAACATTCAATGGGAGATTTTAAGTAAAACACACGAATTTCCGATATAGACATACATCAATGGTAGCACATCAAGGAATCCTTGAATACAGAGAACAGAGTAGATGAGAAGACTATGAAGAGTGAGTTAACTCTTCCTTGGGTGCAAATGTGGAAAATATCCAGGTTGTTCTAAATTATCCCTTAGGAATTTTGTTTTGAAAAGAGACATTTTTTTTTCTTTTTTAAAGGACAGGGTCTCATACTGCCCAGGCTGGAGTGCAGTGGCTATTTACAGGCATGGTCACAGTGCATTACGGCCTCAAACTCCTGGGCTCAAGCAATCCTCCTGCCTTACCCTCCCAGGTGGCTGGGACTACAAATGTGAGCCACTGTGTCTGGCTCTGAAGATTATCATGGACTCTCTAACAAAATCTTCGGATTCTTTCTGTCAGCTCTAGTTTTCTTTTAGCTATATTTCTAACTCAAACTTGATTAAACTAATTTACCTACCTCAGGTCAGGGATTTAAAAAAGAATCCTTCTGGTATGTAAGTCTCTTCTATCATGAGAACTAAAACAAATGGGATAGCGGTGGGAATATCCCCAGTGCATTTCAGGACAGGATTTTCTTAGCCAGGTTTCTCTCAGGTTATTTTCAGGACAGCATTTCTTACTCAGGTTATTCTCATAAGACTAATTAGTTAACATTTCTTGAGTATATACTCTCTGTGTCAGACCCAGATGAAATGAATGCTTCCTTTTTTTTTTTGAGACACAGTCTCACTGTCGCCCGGGCTGGAGTGCAATGGCATGATCTCAGCTCACCACAACCTCCGCCTACAGGGTTCAAGCGATTCTCCTGCCTCAGCCTCCCGAGTAGCTAGGACTACAGGCGTGTGCCACCACACCTGGCTAATTTTTGTATTTTTTTAGTAGAGATGGAGTTTTGCTATGTTGGCCAGGCTGGTCTCAAACTCATGGCCTCAAGTGATCCGCCTGCCTCAGCCTCCCAAAGTGCTGGGATTACAGGAATGAGCCACTGCGCCTGGCCGAATGCTTCCTATCCCTAGGATGCTTTCTGGTAGAATGGGTTTTGCTGCGGGTCTTATGAGTGCCTCCCTAGCATGCACTTCACCCCTGTCCTACCGAGTTGCAGCCATCTGCACTGGATGGGACTGACTCTCCTGCCTACACATTTCCACAGGTGGGCTCTAAGCAGTCCATGTAATACTATCTTCACTGACATTTTATTTATTTATCTTCATTGACAATTTATTGGCTTATTGGTTTAGGTACAGACTCAGAACTCATGCTGACCCACTGAAGGAAGTGAAGAGTTCTGTTTAATGGCTGATTACAGACAAAGGTCATTTAACTTTGGGGAGCCCCATATGAATAAAGAGGCAGGAACAACAGGCAGCTATATTACTACTAGGGAAAAGTCAGCCTGAAGACAAGCAAGCTGGAGAAAGACTCGAGGAAATTAGAAACAGAGCTACAGCACTGATGGCACTGTCAATTTCTAGATAAAGGCATGGCTAAAGCACACAACAATACTGGATTTCATACTGAGTCAATACATTTCTTGTATTTTTAAACTAGTTTACATTGGGTTTTCTGAAACTTGCAAACGGAAGCATACCAACTGATTCAAGAAAATTAACTATTAACCACAACATTCACTAAAAACTATCTTTAGAATTCTAACTTACTGCTATGACTTCAACTTTTATTAAGGATTTTTAAAATGTTTTTCTTTCCAACCATTTTTAGTTTATTCATTTTTACCATTTAATGAATATATAAAAATTCACATGAAAAATTAACACAGCATTATCACATATCCAATTTTGTGGGGCTACTGGGAAGCACACAACAGTTAATACTCACCCAGAGTGTAAACAATAAAGAAAAAGAAAAAAACAAAAAAATTAAAAAAAATTCACCCAGAGTGGTTTGCTTTAATCTAGAATTTCTAGTATGAATTTTCTAACTGCCAGCACTTTCACTATTTGACTCTTATCTTTTATTTCTTGTTTTAGGTTAGTATTTTCATGTACCTGAGCTACTTATATAGCGGGTGACCATATGTCCCATTTCATCTGGAACTGCTGTCTCAGTGCAGTATCCTCCCTGGTTAGTGCCTGCTTTCATTCTCAAAAGTATCCTGTTTTGAATGATAAATTATATGATCATCCTATTTATAATTATACTTCTTGGAACAGCAACGTTTCTGATTTGGGGATATTTGCATTAAACTTAGCAGTTAATGGATAACTATTAAACTTAGTAGTTAAATAGGATACACATCCTATTTATAATTATACTTCTTGGAACAGCAGTGTTTCTGATTTGGGGATATTTGCATTAAACTTAGCATCCTTAACATCTCAAATCTGAAATGAGCACTTCTCAAAGCATTTCCTCTGAACATTATATCAGTGCTCAAGTAGTTTTGGATTTTGAAATGATTTCAGCTTTTTGGACTTGGGATACTCAACCTGTATCCCATTCAATAGTTGAGCTAGTATTTGAACGTTTTATAATCATATAGGAACCTGTGTTCCTATAGAAGGGTTTTCCTAGGTTTTTGGAAAAAAATCCACAAACATTGGAATAAAAATAAAAACGTTTAAGACGAGTATTTTCAAATGAGTTAGTGACATAAACATACAGAAGTTAAAAAGCCATATAATTTCCTATTTCTATGATTTTCCTATAAGAAAATATGTTAGGATGATTACCTTATATTTATGTCCCTTTATACTTAACAAAGTACAATTCGAATTATAAATAGAGTGGGCACATAAGCCACCATTCAAAGACCAGGGAAAAGCTGAAGAGGCTGAAATAAAAGTTACACTTAAAATAAAATAATCTAAATTAAATCAGTTTAATACATCAGATATGATGTGATATTAAGTATATTTCTATTTACCAATTCAAAATAATTTTTCTTTTTTTTTTTTGAGACGGAGTCTTGCTCTGTAGCCCAGGCTGGAGTGCAGTGGTGCAATCTTGGCTCACTGCAA
>NW_012111031.1:7063558-7086165 GCF_000951035.1 Colobus angolensis palliatus
TTTGGTTTTAGATGCAGAACCTGCTAACAAAGAGGGCCAACTGTATTTATTGAAAAACATTGGGTATAAATTGACCCACTAATTTCAAATTCATGTTGTTCAGTTTTTAAAAATAACAGAAAAAACTTTTTGAGCCTCACCTTAGTGATAATGTTGGGTAATTGTAAATAAAATAATTCATGACTTAAATTAGTTTGCTATTTTGATAATTTATTCCTTGGTACCGTTCTTACAATTTTATGTATTATCTGCTTCGAGTCTTTTATGTAAACTGCCAAACGGGATTAAATTCTAATGGACATGGGGACTACAAAAACTTCCCTATCCCTCTCCTCTCATCAGTGTAAACTTCCCTTGCAATGCACAGGACAGCAGGGAGTCAATCTGGGATATTCACAGCTAGGCCACAAGAGCCACCACCAACCAGAAGAATCTCCCATTCCACAACCAAAGAAGTCTGAAGTAAGTTCATTAAGTCCTAATGGCTCTACCTCCAGCTATCCTCAAAAGACATTCTCATCTCCTTTCTGACTAGAACCACCTTGATTAGTCATTCAGACATTTTGAACCTGGAAATTATATCTGCTTCAAGCTTATCTCCCTGCTTCTAATCTTTATACTATGGCCAGAATGATCTATTTAAAATACAAATCCCTTTAGATTCCACCCAGTTTAAAATTTTTCCATACCTCCTTAACAGTCATAGCACACACCGTCCAAATTTCTTACCATAGTATCTAAGACTCTTTAACATTTTAAACCTCATCTTGTGCCATTCATTCACTCACCAAATATTTATTGACTACCCACTATGAAGAATGAACTATTGTAGACAAGTTTGTGTATGTAAATGAGTGAATCAAATAGACATGCACAAAAAATAAAGTCAAAAAAGAAAAAAACAAACTTTGTTTTCATGGGAACTTAAATTGCAGGAAGAAAAATGCGGCAATAAATATAAGTAAATTATAGGAGGTGATGTGTGCTATGAAGAAAATACAAGTATAGAAACAGGTAGGGTAGTCAAGGTAGGCCTCATGAAAAAGTGGTATTTTGAGAAGTGACATGAAAGAGGTGAGGCGGCAAGTCATGCAGTTATCTGGAGAAAGGATGTTTCAGGCAGAAAAGAATGTCTGTGCAAAGGCTGCGGTGTGGATGTGTGCCTGGAGTGCTCATGGATTGTTAGGAGACAGGTGTGGTTGGAGCAGAATGACTGAAGGGGAGGGAAGAAAAAGATGAGGATGGCGAGAAGGTATAGACAGTAATGGGACCCTGTAGACCATTATAAGTAAGGACTTAGATTTTATTCTGAGTAATACAGAAAGCACTGCAAGTGACACTTGAACAGAGAAATGGCATGATCTGACTTAGATTTTAAAAGAACTTCCCTGGCTACTGTGCAGAGAAGAGACTACAGTGGGGCAAGGGTGGAAGCAGGAACTCTGGTAGGAGGCTACTGCAGCAATCCAGGTGAGAAATAATGGCAGTTCATGGGGTGATCAGACTATGGATGTGTAATATTTTGAAGAGACAGTCAACAAGATTCTTCTGACACTTTGGATGTGGGATGTGAGAGGAGTCAAGAACTAAGACTAAACCAAGGTTTAACTAAAAACCAATGTTTTTGGACTGAAAAAATGAGAGGACACAGTTGGTATTAACTGAGACAAGAAAAATGCTAGGAGAGCAGGTTTTGCCAGAAAGATCTGGAGTTCAGTTTTTTACATATTTGAAATGTCTATTAGACATTTAATCCGGCTTTTGTACGTATATACGTATGATGTTGAAGAAAGAGATCTGGGCTGGAGCTTCTGCCATCCTCTCAAACAATTCCTCCATTCCAGGCTTACAGAACCACACACAGGTCCCTAAAGTCTTCCCCATGTCTTTGTGCATGTCTGTTTTTAATGTTCTTACCCAATCTCTTTCTCCACTTGGTCAAAAAAAGCTGTCTTCAAGACTTATGTCATCTATCATCTACTTCATGAAACTCACATGATCCTCCTGAACCACTTGTTTCTTTTTCTAAGTCACTTAAGTAAAGATTAAAATACAGTCACGCATGGCTTAACAACGGGGATATCTCATGAGAAACGCATTGTTAGGCAATTTCACTGTTGTGCAAGCATTATAGAGTGTACTTATACAAACCTAGACGGTATACCCCGCTACACATTCCTGTAATGAACACTGTAGGCAACTGTAACACAATTTTAAGTATTTGTGTATCTAAACACAGAAAAGGAACAGAAAAAATACATTACTGTAATCTTATGAGACTACCAAATGTCCTTATATAGTGCATGACTATGTAACAGCTGATCTTTCAGCACACTTGAAAGGCTAAACAATTTTCACTTCTTTTTTGGTACGAAAAAAGCAGCCGTTTTATAAACACAGCAGGTGACCTGCCTGATCTCATCATCAGAAATCTATAGAACCCTTTAAAAAAAATTAGGGCCACAGAAAAAGATCTTGGTAAGCAGCTTGGTAACCAGATTTTGCATTTTTCAATTTCAGTAGTTATATGAAGAGATAAATTTTCAAAAAGACTTTAAAAATTTATTACTATACAATAAATTTTATAAGTTAAAAACAATGAAAGAAACATCTTCTGCCTGTTTTCCAAAGCTATTTTCTGTTATAAATATTTCTCATTTTGATTGTCATTCTTTTATTTGCCCCAAGGAGGCATTTAAATTAGAGGAATTATTTGACAAGAGAACAAGTCTATGTCATTCTCAGGAGATAGAGTCTAATTTAATTGACATAAGAGGGAAATTTTTAAAGATGATGCAAAATTTCGAGATGATCCAGCTCAACTGGCCTCTTACATAGATGAGAATGCTGATATCTAAGAGGCCACCACCACTGCTTCAGCAGTGTCTTCTCCACTACCGATTCAGTGTACCTACAATCTGTGACAATGGAAGGTCCACGAAGGCAGAGATTTTTGTCTGCTTTGTTTACTGCTATTTCTCTCACTCCTAAGAAAGCACCTGGCAGATAGTAAGTACTGAATGAATGAACAAAAAAGTATAATTCTAAATCACATGGGGCTAAAACACATTAAAAATAAACTATGAAACAGGTATAATGTATTTCCTCAGGGCTTAAAAAATTGCTGACTCGGCTGGGCGCGGTGGCTCAAGCCTGTAATCCCAGCACTTTGGGAGGCCGAGACGGGCGGATCACGAGGTCAGGAGATCGAGACCATCCTGGCTAACAGGACGAAACCCCGTCTCTACTAAAAAAATACAAAAAACTAGCCGGGCGAGGTGGCGGGCGCCTGTAGTCCCAGCTACTCGGGAGGCTGAGGCAGGAGAATGGCGTAAACCCGGGAGGCGGAGCTTGCAGTGAGCTGAGATCGCGCCACTGCACTCCAGCCCGGGCAACAGAGCGAGACTCCGTCTCAAAAAAAAAAAAAAAAAAAAATTGCTGACTCTTTGAATGTCACAAAATTTGGGGTATCAAGAATTTGCAATCAGCATCTTTAAATACTAATTACAAAATGTTAACCACATAAAAAATGTCAGGGGCAGGGGAAGGTCCTGAAACAAACTCTCTAACAAAGTGTATATGTTTATAAAAATTTCTCTATAGATCAAGACAACAGGATGATATTCTGGCAACTACACTTGCTTTATAGCGTACAACCTTTTTTTTTTTTTTTTTTTTTTTGAGACAAGGTCTCACTGGGTCACCCAGGCTGGAGTGCAGTGGCATGATCTCAGCTCACTGCAGCCTTGACTTCCCAGGCCCAAGCAATCCTCACACCCCAGCCATGCCCGGCTAATCTTTCTATCTTTTTGTAGAGATTGGATATCACCATGTTGCCCAGGTTGGTCTCAAATTCCTGGGCTTGAACGATCCACCTACCTCAGCCTCCCAAAGTGCTGGGATTACAGGCATGTGCCACCATGCCCGGCCCAGTTACAGTATTTTGGATACATATTTATTATGGAAAAATTTACAGCCCTGGAAAATAAAAGAGTAAAAAGATCTTATTACATGTCTTTAAAGAATCAAAATTTATAAAGACAACTAGAAAATGTAGTTTTAAAACTTTGATTCCAGGATGTATTACCAAAGTAGCTTAAAATACCTCAAACAAACAGCCCAGATACTGAAATTTCTTTAGTGCCAAAGAAACTTACTTGCTTTTAAAGCCAAACAGCTTTTGAAGCAAACGCTCAACAATAACCAGTTTTAATGCAGTCAACAGGCGATATAACACACGTATCTCAGTCCCCAAAGGGAAATATCAGGTATCATTCTGGAGTTACAAAACACCAACCTTTTTAATCGCATGTAGTTTTCACTGGCAGCTGGTCGGCATTCAGCTCTTTGTACCACTATTCCTTCCAATGACAGCTTATCTTGAATGGGGAAAAAAAAAAGTATTCAGAGATAACACTTATCATTTTTAAGACTGTATTTCTAACACACTAAACACAGTAATATGACAATCAAATATAGTAACAAAAATCAAGAAAAAATAGTTAAGTTTTAGGAATCTCACTGGTCAGAATAGAGAGAAACCTTTTTCTTGGCTTTGTAACAAACTGGGCTCCTGTCAGATTTGTTTATTAGGCTGCTGCAGTGCTTTGCCAGCAACAGCTTTTATACACTTAGCTCCTTCTAAATAAGGTGGCTTAAAAGGGCATAAAATCAAATTAAAGAGTATAAAGGCTATCGTCTTTGACAAAGTAACTTCTGAAAACACAGCTAGTCTAAACCACTAAATCAAAGACCGTGTGTGTGTGTGTGCTTGTGTGTGTATGTGCACGAATAAAATTCTCGAGTACCTTGTGACTAGAACAGTCAGCCCAGAAAATACTGTGACACTGGGCAAGTCTACTGTCTGGATTATACGGTGTACCAGTTCAGCCTACCAGCTGCTCTGACTTCTGTTTTCCTGCAGAATTATAAATCTGGGCATGTCAAAACAGAATCTTTAACTGCTATGAATATTTGTCCCAACAGAAAGGCAATTTCCCCTATCCTTAGTAATTCTTATAGTGACCCCGACATAAAACCTAGGAGAAATCAGAAAAAAGAAAGAAAGGCTAGCATCTATCGTGTGCCTACTGGCCACCAAGCATTGTGGTGTGGTCACTTGACAGACCTTACCTTATTATATAATACACATATAAATGTCTCATAATGGTACCAGCTTTATGATACCCTGGAAATGTATGACTGTGGTTAGAAACAGTTAAGGTTCAGTCATATTTCCACAAGAATTCACCTGGGTTTTAAGAAGAGACTCAGGAAATTCCCTGGCTCATGAGTAGTGCATTTATGATTCATCTTTTCAGAGAGAATTACTTCATTCCACTAACATTAGCAAAATGTCTGCTATGCAAAAGGCCCCATCTAGGCATTGAGGAATCAAGATGATAAAGACACAGTACTGTTTTCAAGAAGCATACAGTTCACTGGGGGAGACAGATAAACTGATCAAAATGTAGAATGTGTATAGAACCATGCCTACATGATTTACACTAAAAAATATTTTTCTAGTGATCTTTGGATGTCTCCAAAATCTAGGGGATGCGTACAAACTAATTACAAGCACACTGTATATAATCAATGTATCCAGGGTCCCTTAATGCAACATATGCAACGAATCTCAAGAAGATGCAGAAAGGGCAATGATGAGAAGCATGACTGCCTTATACCAAAACATGGCAGGAAGAAAATAGTTTAAAAGCCATAATTGTTTTATACTAAAGTTTAAATTCTACAAATAATTTCCTTGCATTAATGTCTTTAATAAAATTAATATTTGAATTTTCTTAAAGCAAAAAGGTTATATTCAAGTTTGGCTCTTACTGAAGCTGAAAGTTCTATCAAGAAAAATTCTTTAGTCGTCACAACAATAGCAAGATTTGGGAAAATCTGATATATCAAATGTCTTAAATGCATGACGAAAGTCCAGTAAAGGAAGACAACTAATCCTTTAAAAAAATAAATCTAGGCCAGCAGTGGTGGCTCATAGCTGTAATCCCAGCACTTTGGGAGGCCGAGGCAGGCGGATCACAAGGTCAGGAGATCAAGATCATCTTGGCCAACATGGTGAAACTCTGTCTCTACTAAAATATAAAAAATTAGCCGGGCATGGTGGCAGGCATCTGTGGTCCCAGCTACTCAGAAGGCTGAGGCAAGGGAATCGCTTGAACCCGGGAGGCAAAGGTTGCAGTGAGCCAAGATAGCGCCACCGCACTCCAGCCTGGCAACAGAGCAAGACTCCATCTCAAAAAACTAAATAATAAATAAAATAAAAAATAAATAAATCTAGACTACTACCTCTGCAAACAATTTAGTCACATATCCATATGTTCATTAATGTTGCAACTAAAAGAGCTACTGATATGGTCTGGCTCTGTGTTCCCAGCCAAATCTCACCTTGAATTATAATCCCCACGTGTGAAGGGAGGGAAGTGACTGGATCATGTGCAGTTTCCCCTATGCTGCTCTGGTGATAATGCGTGATTTTTCACTGGCAGCTTTTTTCTGCGCTCTCACTTCTCCCTCCTGCCATCTTGGTGCCTGCTTCCCCTTTGCTTTCTACCATGAATGTAAGTTTCCTGAGGCCTCCTCAGGTATGCAGAACCATGAGTCAATTAAACCTCTTTCCTTTATAAATTACCCAGTCTCAGGCATTTCTTTATAGCAGTGTGAAAATGGACTAATATAGCTACCTTGTAATAAGTGAATGCTCCCCACTTATTTAGCAGAACCTACTCCAGGTGGACAGGCTGAATTTAATTTTCAGTTAAAGGTTAGTGCTATCAACCTTCTCCATAGGACAGCTCAAGGGTAGACATCAGGTCCACAGCAACTGCCCATTTCAACTTGGCCACCACTGTCCTCACTATTCTTCAGTCAAAGTCACTCACGTAGAGCAGTAACATTTACTTCCTCAAACCATAATTTTCTGTCTATCATACCTTCTTTTCAAACCTAAAATAGCTTTCAGATGCTACTCAAAGTGAACAGAAAAGTCTTCATCAGCAATGAATTTTCCCATCTACTAGATGTTCCTAAGTAACCTGACATCTCTGTTCACTTCCTTTCTCTTCTTCTCTTCTTAAATAAATTTTTAAAAGGCCAATTTACTCCTGATGCAGCCCCCTAGGCATGATTTGCCTGCTCTCTTTTTAAAGCCTCACAGGAACACATTCTCATATTCTTTCCACTAAACCACACGTCTCGTCTTTTTCAAAATACCGCTTAAGATTTCAAAGGAAAGGTATTAAATTTTATTTTAAAAGTACTTAAAAGCACCCACTTGCATATTACTGCTGTTAGTTATAGATCCTATTCATTAATACAGAAACCTTTACTTAAAACTAGTTTGTTGACCCAGTTTAAAAGACCATAAATACTTGAAAAATAATTCATTTTATTCTCATACATTTCTTAACTATTTACTGAGTGCCTACTATGTAAAAGACAATGCAAGAGCACATTGGGAATAACAAATGAAACACGGCTCCTACCCTCAAGGAGCGTAGACTTTCTCAAACGTTCTGTGACATGTATTAGTTAAAAAGTACAGATGTGAATAGCTTGATTTAGCCATTCCACACATACACATATATCAAAACATCATGCTATATACCATAAATATACACAAATTTTGTCAATTAAAAATAAATTAAAAAAAACCTAAATTTAAATGTTTTTAAAAGGAAAAATGTACAGACCCCCAAAAAACTTCTGTTTGTAAGTTTTAACTGCTGATGATCTCTATCATATTAGAAACTAAAATTAAGACATTTCTAGAGAATGAGAGGGAAAAAATTTAAAAAGCTGTTAGCATTATTATAAAAATGATCTTGACATCATTGATCCCTTGAAAGGTTCTCAGGGACACCTCTGCCCAGTGGTTCCCAGACCACATTTCAAGAGCTGCTGGTCTCACAGGATAAGACAGGTATATAAATCATCTTAATACACCAGAAGCACTTTTGATACACCTCTACTTAACTTACCTCTAGATGAACAAAGGCTCTCAATTCCCTGCTATTAAATATAGCGACAGATGCTCACAGCTCACTATACACTAGTGGGTAATAGGTTCATCTCTAGTACTCCCACACACTTCTGCTTAAACTATGCTAGAACTGGTTTATATTAGTTTTAATAATTATGTAATCTGATTATATGTTACAGAAGCCCATTAAATTATGAGTATGGGGGGAGTTTGGGGGGTGTTTCTATGAAAACTATGTAGAATATTTTGGTAAGATGATATAAAGGTAAGTTGTAGTACAATACTGTCAAATTAGGTACAGGTGAGACAACTAGAGACTGGAAGGGAAGCACAGAAGTCTACAAAGAGTCTGCATTTAGACAGTTTCACAGTGTTTGAGTTCTTGCTCCTTTTCAAAGAAACCAAAATGGAAAATCTAAACTAAATTTTGGGGCCGGGTGCGGTGGCTCATGCCTGTAATCCCAGAACTCTGGGAAGCAGAGGAGGGCAGATCACTTGAGGCCAGGAGTTTGAGACCAGCCCAGGGAACACAGGGAAACCCTGTCTTTACTAAAAATACTGCCCCCCCCCCCCAAAAAAAAAAAAGAAAGAAAAAGAAAAGCTGGGCATAGTGGTGCGTGCCTGTAGTCCTAGCTATTTGGGAGGCTAAGGCATGAGAATTTTTTGAACCTGGTAGGTAGAGGTTGCAATGAGCTGAGATCACACCACTGCACTCCAGCCTAGGCAACAGAGCGAGACTGAAAAACTAAATGATAGATTTAATTTCTGAAAAACAAATAAAGCAGATGATCAGTCAGTATCCTATATTCAAAGCAAAGGCCTTGTTTTACATATACATCAGCAACTAAATGTACATTTATTTTATTTATTTTCTGAGATGATGTCTCACTCTGTCACCCAGGCTGGAGTGCAGTGGTGCATTCTTGCCTCACTGAAACCTCTGCCTCCCAGGTTCAAGAAATTCTCATGCCTCAGTCACCTGAGCTGCTGGGATTACAGGCGTGCGCCACCATGCCCGGCTAATTTTTGTATTTTTAGTACAGCCGGGGTTTCACCATGGTGACCAGGCAGGTCTTGAACTCCTGACCTCACGTCATCTGCCCACCTCGGCCTCCCAAAGTGCTGGGATTACAAGCGTGAGCCACCATGCCCAGCCAACTAAACATACATTTATAAGTTTTAAGATAAAATGTTTAAGGCAGACAGGAACTGCATATTGATATCATTTTTATGATTTCCCATCTTTTAATGTAACTGACCAATTACTGGTTATTCTACATGTGCTGTAGGATTCTTCTGTCAAGTCGAATAGGTTAAAGGTCATAAAACAGAAACATACAAGAGTACTGGGATTAAACACACATGCATGTGCGTGTGCACACACGCTCAGATTATGTGTAGCTAGAGATCAAAAAGAGTTTTGTTTTGTTTTTCTTTTGAGACGGAGTCTCGCTCTGTCACCCAGGCTGGAGTGCAGTGGTGCGATCTTGGCTCACCGCGACCTCCACCTCCTGGGTTCAAGTGATTCTCCTGCCTCTGCCTCCTAAGTAGCTCAGATTATAGGTACGCACCACTGTGCCAGGCTAATTTTTCTATTTTTAATGGAGATGGGGTTTGCCATGTTGGCCAGGCTGATCTTGAACTCCTGACCTCCGGTGATCCACTCATCTCGGCCTCCCAAAGTGCTAGGATTACAGGTGTGAGCCACTGTGCCAGGCTAAGAAGAGTTTTGAAGAAAAAGCAATGACTGTGCTGGACCTTGAAAAGTGGGTAGGATTTAGACTGGGGTGGGTGGGGGTAAGAAGGAAGAACACTGAAGGTGGTGGGAATGGCCTCTATGTGTGCCTGTGGTTGCTCGCTCTTGTGCTTGAAATGTTCAACAAAGGGGCTCATACCACAAATTACTAGAAGGACATGGCCTTGCCAGCACTCTGCAGAGAAGCCACACAAACTCATCCTACCAAAGGCTTTGGAATGGCTCAATCCATATCTTTTCCTTGGCCATTTGCTTTTCTTTGGATTCTGGGAAATAGTATGGGATTCTTTCTAAATTCTCCCCTGCACTCCTATTTTGGCTAGATCGGTTTGTTGACTGGTTTCTACTACTTGCAACTGAAGGAATCTTATTGAGTATGAACACATATCTTTGATGACAGTAATTTATTTATGTATATCCCACCACCTAAAATCAGAAAAAACTCGAGAGAAAATTTTAAAGGTTATGTATATAAAGCACATCCTATAAAAAGAAGTGAAGGCTTCTAGTTATGATTCTGTCACTAAACAGCACTGTTACTTCGGAGAAGTTATTTTACATCTCTGGGCCTCAGCATCTACAATAATGACATTACTAGAATGTCTGAGATCTCTTCCAGGTCTCTTTCACTAAATAAAAATGCTAGCCTTCCTCTCCAACTGGGGATGTTTTATTATTTCATTAGTGTTCATTTGGTTTGCTCTAGTACTTTCCAAAATACCTAGATATAACTAAATTTTGTTTGAGTAGAAAGAGAACAATCACAAAATGTTAAGCAGCAGCCCGAGGCTTGAAAATATTTAAACTTGTGCTCTATCCTGGATTGTCCTATCCTATATCTGAACTCGGATATACTCTATGTCAAAGAACTGAGGAGAAATGACACTGGCACTTTTTTTTTTTAAGTTGAGGGCATCCCTAGTTTAAACAAGTTAAAGTAATAAGCAAGTAGCAACACTGCTTATTTGCATTGGCATGTAAGTAATGAAATTAGGTATGTTATGAAGTCTTAGGCATCAGGAAGTTACACTCATTCATTTCCACAAGACTTTCTGGATCCAGCTGAATGTGGAGGCATTTAAGAGGACTTCCAGCTCCTGTAAAAACCCAGACCAGAGGACTATGGATCAGCATTTCAGGCTGATCCCCCAGACCGCGAAGCTACTCTCCTGGCTCGTAATTACATCACATCTGTGTTGACACTCTCTGGGAAAAGACTGAAGAAATAATCTTTTCAAGAAGCATGTACATTTAAAAGGTAAACCATTTTTAATATTACTAGTAGTTTCCTTTCTTCTCATTTAAAATATGTTCCTAGAAGTTTTTTTGCCTGTGGTTCTCAGGTGAGGTCTACTAATAAAAAGGTACTAGCATCTTAACAAACCAGTTAGGCAAACTTTCTATCCCTGTATTATTAAAAAGCTGGTCTTTATTCAAACTTGTGAAGTGATATTCTGATCCCTATTTGATCTTCAGGAATTCTGCTGTGCACAGTGGCTCACGTCTGTAATCCCAACACTCTGGGAGGCTGAGGCAGGAGGACAGCTTGAGCCCAGACTGGGAAACAATAAGACCCAGTCTCCACCAAAAAAAAAAAAAAATCAAAAAGTTTGCCAGGTATAGTGGGGCATGCCTGTGGCCTCAGCTACATGGGAGGCTAAGGCAGGAGGATCACCTGAGCCCAGGGGGTTGAGGGTGCAGTATACTCCAGCCTGGGTGACAGAGCAAGACCCTGTATCAAAAAGTAAAATTTAATTTTATAAAAGTTATAAAATAATTTGTCTAGATAATTTTAACATCAAGCAGCCACATTGTTTTGTCTTCCCTCTCTCTCCTATCTCCCTGCAAAATTCTTTCCCTCCTCCCTGTCTGTTAATTTTACTTTCTTGTGATACGGAGGGAAGAGCTCATAGAGCTGCTCAGATACTTCATCAACTATAAGATGCTATCATTTGTAATATGAACCATTATTTTATGTGCCACCAAGACAAAATACTGCCACTAAATTTTGACAAGCTAAGATGTACCTCAGTTATAGAAATGGTAAATACGAAAAAATGTGTGATATGATAGAGTTCTCCATCCCTAATTTACAACTCCTCCCTACTCTGTAAGAAACCACATTTGCTCCCTTGAGCTATCATCTCCCTCGAGCCATCACATCCTGTTCTCCTGTTCAGGTCCTCTTCTCTCTCCTCCACACCACCTCATCACAGAAGACACGAGGGGACGTTAAGTGATGAGAAAAACAGAAGGAACAGTGGCAGGCACTAGCATATGGGAACAGAGACCCTCTTTAGTCACTTACTTCCTAACTGTAGTACCTTTGAAAGAGTTTTCAAAGTTATGCCCCCCATTTTGAGATTGTAGGTAATGGTTATTAGCTTAAAATATCTTCTTCTCAAAGAGAAAGTAAAATTGCATTTTGCCAAATAGCACTATAAAAATGAGTTCTGTACAATATTATAATTTTAATGTTCATTTGATGGCTTATGTAAGTGCTATGCTCATCTGGTTACAACAGAATTTTCCAGTAAAGAATAATGCACAGGTTATATTTAAAAAAAAAAAAAAACTTCGTTTTAAAAAACTTAAGGTATGACTTCTGCTTACAAAATTACAAAACACAGGTTTCCCTGAAATATTCATTTTCCAAAGTACATGTAAAACATGAATTAATATAATTTATAAATCGTCAAGATTACCTCTGTAGTGAAAATCAAAGAAATGTGGAATGGAATTTCACCTGAACTTCTGAGGTAGTCTGTTGTCTTTATTTGTGCTCCTTTTGACACATAGTGCCTTATTTTTTTCTATACTCCTCAAATGAGGCCAAAACATTTGCCAATGTAGGCAATTTTCCTGGGCTTCCTTGAAGACACAGTTCAACACTGCAAAATATTTACAGCTGTATTCTTTGGACTGCAATGACATGTTCACATGACTTTCTGGCCAGAGGTTATGTCCTATTAGTCCTAGGAAGGTTCAAGGACTCTGTACAGTTTGTGAGATGCTGTGGTCAATTAGTTACATAAAGTGGCTGCCATAGTACTTTTGTTAGTATAATACCAGTACTAGACAACACTTAGAGCAGATAAATTTCATATTTCGAAACAGAACTAAAATTTGGACATTCAAAAACAATTACATTAACATGGGAAAGTCCTTGATTCTTAAAATATATCACTCATTAGACAGTGTAATTTTTATTTTTAACACACAAAAGAAGCCAACATAAAATATTCATACCTCGAATGTTTCTTATATTCAATGCTATTGACAAGAGGAGATGAAGCAAGGACATGTTAAAAAAAAAAGAAACTCGGCCGGGCACGGTGGCTCAAGCCTGTAATCCCAGCACTTTGGGAGGCCAAGACAGGCGGATCATGAGGTCAGGAGATCGAGACCATCCTGGCTAACACGGTGAAACCCCGTCTCTACTAAAAATACAAAAACTAGCTGGGCTAAACTACAGGTGGCGGGTGCCTGTAGTCTCAGCTACTTGGGAGGCTGAGGCAGGAGAATGGCGTAAACCCGGGAGGCGGAGCTTGCAGTGAGCTGAGATCCGGCCACTGCACTCCAGTCCGGGCAACAGAGCAAGACTCCGCCTCAAAAAAAAAAACAAAAAACTCAGCTTGTGAAAGGCAGAGAAAGGTCAAAACACAGATCAATAAACAAACAAACAAAAAATGTGGGCAAGTCCAAGGCAGAGATAGTGTCAGCTTTAAGTAAAAAATTGACAGCAGTTTCTCTAGCTTTTACTTTCTAAGGTAATGGGAAAGAAATCCTTTTAAAAGACAATCAGAGAAGCATGCAGCTGACAACAACCAAGATTTGACAGAAGGGGAGAATGTGGAGACAGAAGGGGAGAATGTGGAGACAGAAGGGGAGAATGTGGAGACAGAAGCTCCCTGTTCTTCTCAAAGGCAGCTTCTAAGACCATCCCTTTTCCTTGAAGAGTGTTTGAATTTTATAGAGGAATGATCTGTTAAGTCTAGCAGAATTATCGTACTTTTTGTATCTTCCAATTGGGAGAGATAACCTCCTGGTAAGGTTCCACTTCCTTCCATGTCATGGGAATATCTCTGGCATATAAATGGAGCAAGTGTATATATTACAATGATGTCCTGCATCAATCGCGGGATGACAAAGACCTCATTTCCCAAAAGGAATTGGTAGAAAAGATGGGAATTCCTGCTGGAATGAGTTCTGCCTTATGCAGACGGTAGGACGTTAGCATTACCTCATAGGGGAAGGTTCTGCCAGAATTTAGTCAGGCACTGGACCCAATTAACTATAGGATATACTCATACTAAGGACCAGTTTAAATTCTCAAAGTTGGTTATGTATGACTAAAGATGTCTAAGACAGAGGTGATCTAACTCTAATAAAGAGTTATGGTACGGAGTAGGAAACAGGACTCCAATCTTTCAAAATGTTGTATGTTTTTGCCTGCAAAGGCAGATAAAATCTTCAAATCTAGGGGCCAACTGGATCCAGGTAAGCTAATCTGTGACATGTGTGGTTTAAACCCTTCTGCTGAAACCACTAAATTGAGCAGTTTCGGTTTGTATCTGCAATGAGGCAGAGAAACATAGTCCCATGATCCAGGGACGTCTCCCTTGGTACAGGTACTGAAACACCATTTTTATAGTTTTAGGGCTGTGGAGACCTTACTGACACTACCTCGGACAAGCAACATCCACTCCCCACCCTCCAGCAAGTAAATATAAATTTAGAATAGCCTAAAAAGAGATAATCTGGCTTTCTCCTAAGGGGCATGTGTACCACCACAGGCAGCAATGATCAATGAACTCCTATAATTTTCATGAACTGCGGTCATCTTGCTTTGCTGGAGGTAATATGGAGTAACAGGGATACAGTGGGGCCTACTGGGTGCTATTTTTATTTTTTATTTTTATTTTTCGAGACAGGGTCTTACTGTGTTGCCCAGACTGGAGTGCAGTGGCGCTATCTGGACTCACTGCAACCTACACCTCCCGGGCTCAGGCAAGTCTCCTGCCTCAGCCTCCCAAGTAGCTGGGACTACAGACATACACCAACACACCCCAGTTAATTTTTTTTTTTTTAATTTTTGGTAGACAAGGGATTTCCCTATATTGGCCAGGCTGGTCTCAAACTCCTGGCCTCAAGTGATCCACCCCCTCAGCCTCCCAAAGTGCTGGGATTACAGGCGTGAGCCAACATGCCCAGCCTACATTTTTCTTCCTTAAGTCTGCAAGTTGGGCCAAAGAGGACATGAAAGTCCTATGGATTTGTATCAGCCAGGCACTAAGACAAGGCTTCAGTTACGCTGCTGTTGCCAGGCCATGGGTGGCAAAGAAATCACACGTCAACTTTGCAGAAGCCGAGAACATCAACGAGTGAAGTCTAGAGTGAGAAAAAGCAATCAAGGAGAAGAGGCACAAGATGGAATGGTTCAGTGTTCAGGCAAGCCTGCAGAAACGAGCAGTCATCAGTGGTTTTGAAAACCTGGCAGCAGAAACCAGAAGTGAGTGAGTTAGGAAGTGTAAGGTGGCCCTGGAGTGATGACTGAAGGTCAGCAGTACCATTTCCAGCTGTCCTGCCTCACTCCTGCCCTCTCATCACCCCATGGAAGCCCATCCTCCAACAGGAACAGCACTGGGGCTTCCCATGAAGGCATCTATAGACAGGCCAAACAGGGTGTAAGGAAGCAGGCCCAGAGTACATAGTATCTATCCACATCACTTTATTTAAACAAGCAAGAACATGCTAGCACAGTCTCTCATTACTATACTACAGTTATGTTGTACTAATTCTGGTACCCTATAAAGTTCAAAAAAAGAGGATTAAACCTATAAATGAAATAGTTATGCCTTTTGATTTTGCTATTATATGATGCTACTCATGTGCAGTGACTATTTGTAATGGTAAGGCAAGAAAATAAACTTCCAAAGTTGTATCCCTTCTCCCTCAAAATCTATTCAGTATTTCTTAAAAACTTGTATTGACAGAAACGACTTAATCTAAAAAAGCAAAATCAAGACAAACATGAGATTGTCAGAATATAAGGGTAAGTCTTACTAAGTGCTGCAGGACTGAAAGGAAGTTTTAGTTAAAATGTTGGCTTTGCTGTAAAGTCCTAGATAAAATACTAACAATTCTCTGGAATGCAATTTTATCTTCGGTGAAATGAGGAAGTTGAATTTCATAGTCTCTAAGCAAAAACACAGCTCTAAAAACATTATGCCTTAGTTTTCTAGTTCAATTTCAATGAACTTTTGATCTCAATAATGCATGAAAGTTAACTTCAAGATCACTATAAGAATATAATTTTTTATACGTGAAAATCTAATATTGTTTAAAGAAAATAAGAAGTAAGCATTTTAGAAGAATCTCTTCCAATATTTCTATGTCAACATACAGTTAAGTAATTTTAAAATACTTTTAATGCAAGAGAAATATAAACCAAAGTCTAACTTTTAACAGTGTGGCCCAGGGCAGTGGCTCATGCCTGTAATCCCAGCACTCGGGGAGGCTGAGATGGGCAGATCACCTGAATCCAGGAGTTTGAGACCAGTCTGGGCAACACGGCAAAAACTTGTCTCTACAAAAATAAAAATAAAAAATTGACACAAAAACAAAAAACAATGTAGTTTCCCAGAATAATTTAGCAGATAGGCCAAATAATAGTGTACTGGGGACAATGTTTACATTCCTTACCACTGAGCCTTTAAATGCTAGAAGTGACAGTTCAGAACTCTAAATTGCTTTGGAAGGGAAGTTACGGGGGAAAGAGGAAAAAGATCTGGGAAGTGGAGGGTGACATCATTCACACCGTTCCAGCTACCAAGCTGAAAAACAAGGTTAGGCTTTGGTGGTTTCTTTTGCCCACTGTGAAACAAACAAGAAACAAACTAACTTACCCATGACACTATTTTGTAGTAGGTATTCTGAATCTATATCTTTCTCCTATCTTCCTACAGCATATATATGCATGCACATACACAGTTACAGTATTTTCTATAATTGTCCAAGTCTTTGTTCAGCACAAAAGCAGGCTCCGAGTGACACAAATTCATGAATTTTCCACAGAAAATCTTAACCAAAAAAAGTAAGAGATTACTGTAAAGCCTGTCTATTTGATTTTTTTTACTTTTAGGGTAAATAAAATAATAATAATAATAAATAAAAAAAATTTCCTAACATCCTTTAACAAAGATCTCCAAATCAGAATCACATGCAAATCCAATTAAAATCAAGTACAGTGTCACAAGTAGCAGGTTAAGTATTCTTATTTGTGTCTCAAAAATGACTACACCACTGTGAAATGTGTGACATTTTCCGGGAAAGAAAATTGTATACACCTAGAATTTTCACCTTATGTTTACTTTAAAAAGGTGACACTAAATCAATATACATTATTTTCCAAAAGATGACAATATTATTCAATATTAAGCCTACCTGATTAAAAAATAACTCAGGCATTTAGAAATAGTTAAACATTCACATTTGGATGAAGAATTAAATATTTAGATCTGCTTAACTGAAAAGAGGAAATTCAATTTATTCTGAGTAACTCTTATTACTTCAAAGGATAGATATGAAAATCCTTTCACAACAAATCCCTTCCCTGATACAGTTAAATGCAAATTCTCTTTTCCGTCTTACTCCAGAAAGCTCCTGCATACATAGGCTGATACGCCACCTACTGCAAAACCGAGCTGACAGCGCAGGCGATGCTGCCAGCGTTTCCATTCCATCACCAGGCTGGGGCTGAATAAAGGCGTGCTTGTGTGGTAGTGTTTCTTTTTAAAAAATCTCAAAGCCAAGAAGAACAAGCTGAAATAGCATCTTCAAAACATGGAGCGTAAAATAAACAGAAGAGAAAAAGAAAAAGAGTACGAAGGGAAACACAACAGCCTGGAAGATACTGATCAAGGAAAGAACTGCAAATCTACACTGATGACCCTCAACGTTGGTGGATATTTATACATTACTCAAAAACAAACGCTGACCAAGTATCCAGACACTTTCCTTGAAGGTATAGTAAATGGAAAAATCCTCTGCCCGTTTGATGCTGACGGTCATTATTTCATAGACAGGGATGGGCTCCTCTTCAGGCATGTCCTAAACTTCCTACGAAATGGAGAACTTCTATTGCCCGAAGGGTTTCGAGAAAATCAACTTCTTGCACAAGAAGCAGAATTCTTTCAGCTCAAGGGACTGGCAGAGGAAGTGAAATCCAGGTGGGAGAAAGAACAGCTAACACCCAGAGAGACTACTTTCTTGGAAATAACAGATAACCACGATCGTTCACAAGGACTGAGAATCTTCTGTAATGCTCCTGATTTCATATCAAAAATAAAGTCTCGCATTGTTCTGGTGTCCAAAAGCAGGCTGGATGGATTTCCAGAGGAATTTTCAATATCGTCAAATATCATTCAATTTAAATACTTCATAAAGTCTGAAAATGGCACTCGACTTGTACTAAAGGAAGACAACACCTTTGTCTGTACCTTGGAAACTCTTAAGTTTGAGGCTATCATGATGGCTTTAAAGTGTGGCTTTAGACTGCTGACCAGCCTGGATTGTTCCAAAGGGTCAATTGTTCACAGCGATGCACTTCATTTTATCAAGTAATTACCTGTGTCACGAACAAAGGCAACAAGCATGCAGCCAGCAAGCTTCGGAAAACCACAGCATCAAAGGCATCCCAAATAACATGCCCAGCTAGCTCTGTACTACAGAGCCCTGCTACTAATCAATTACTGTGAGCTAACGGTATGTAAATTCTATCGCTAACGATGTCCTTCCTCTGGGGTGTTCCTGCTGATCAGACTCTTCCACCTAAAATGAAAACAGTAACCTTCTATATACTGTAAATAAAGACTGAATGCTTTTGCTATTTATTTGTCCTTAAGCTGTCTTTCAATCAGATTGTCTTGGGTATTTGCACAAAAAACAAAGCATGTACATTATCTATCGTTCATTTCAGTAACTGGTAATAAAATATTTTAAGGGGCTATTAAGATTTAAAATCCTTTCTACTATGGCAAAAATCTACAGAGAAACTGAACTGGTAAAATTAACCACCTGGAGCAAAACAGATGTGCAGATCTAACTAAAACAGAGCTATAGTGAAGCCAAATGAGATTGTAAGAAGACATTAAAGCTATTGATTTGATTTTTCCATAGCAGGCACCAAAAGCTTATATTCACAGTTCCTGTGTTTCATACTAGACTTATAGCTGAATTGGTATTTTGCTGAAAATTCCTAGAAAACTGCTTGATGACAATAAAAAGTAAATAAAAGCACTGCTACCTTCTTTGATTGTATTAATGATTATAATAAAAAGTTACATGTCACTTTAAAAGCAAACAGTACCACTTGATGATTTTGCACAAAATTATGCATTGATGTAGTCAACCAGCAGGCTACAGTAACCCTGGCTGGTCCTGGAAGTGACAAAACCCAGCAAATTCAATTCTTTGCAGGCTGAGTTCCCACAAAGCATGGATAACTTGGTCTCAATAGAGTATGTGTTATTAGAATAATAAAGGAGTTCATTTTCAGAATCACCCTAAGTGTTCATTTTTCAAGCTCAAAAATATTAAATGAACATCACTAAACATTATTCTTATGAAAGAACTTTGATTGTTTTCAATACCTTTTTGGATGCTAAATCTCAGACTCAATGAGTTAACATTACTTCATGCCAAACAAAAAGTTATTTTAAAAATTACGTTTTATGTATGGCCATTTCAATGAAGTAATCTACAAACTTAACTCTAAATGACTGTATTTTCCCCCTGCAAAAGACAGCTAAATCATTTCAATTGTTCTTTAACTTCTAAGAACAAAATATACTTAAATTTGGTCCTTTAAAATTAAACCATTAAATCTGGTAACTAAATCTTAATTTTAATAAATCTCAAGAAGACGTCTGAAAATATTGACTGAGGTTACATACATTAGCATATATGCCAAAAGTTTGATTACTCATAAAAACTTAGAATAAGTAAAGCTAATATTCATTTCCAGAACTACAACTGACTTCTAGTTATAACATCTAACGTAATGTAAAACCTGGCTGTATATACTAAAAGAAACCTTTTAAAATCTGTTCCACAAAAAAATTCTTCAAAAATCACATTTAAAAACCAAATTCCACATCAGCTACACAATGTTTTTATGTACACTAAGAAAAACAGATTTCTAGTAAAACATTCTTTTACATAGTTTAAAACAGCTTAATCAAGACTGAACAAACTCTAAAAACAGGAAAAGAATTGTAAAATTTATTTGAATAGCCACTATAATTGAACTGTTTATATGCTTCTCCAACTCAAGAGTTGACTTTTCCTTGGCATTTGGACTTTGGCAATGAAAAAAAGGTAGTGATTTACTGTCAGAGCAGGATTTTCTCTAACAAGATTTCATTACAGATAATAAAAATAACCATGACATATCTTTTTACAGGAGATATAGCTGAAGAGATCTCCTGAGAAGCATTACAAGTAAGGTTTTTCATCAAATCAAAAGAGGAAAATGTAACTATTTTAACAAAGTTATTATTGATAGAAACTATTAAAAATATCAGATTCATTTTTAAGTAGCATCTTTTAGAACTTGTATCTGGACACATTTAATTCCTCCTCGCACTTCTAATAAATCACAATGTTCTACAACAATTCAGTAATCTAGAAGGAAATCTGACTAGACTGACCACCCTTATAACTTTTTATAAATGTACCTTTTAAAATTCCAAATTACTTGTACTTGGATTTACATATTCAAGTGCCTAAATATTGTGCTCTAAGTATATAGAAAATATCTATATTTTAATGTTAGTATTTTCTAAATATATTTAGAAATACTTTCCATTCAAGAAACTCAAGAAATCACACAAAATGTCAATTATAAGTCAGAGCGAAGCTCTCAGAGTACTTCTTTTCCCAGTCACTGAAAAATTTATTTCTCAAATTTTTTCTCATAAATGCTGTTCCAAAAAACAAATCACAAAGTGACTACCTTCCTCAAAAGAAAGGTAATAAAAAAGTAGGTTACTATAGTTGCCATGAGCCAAACATATATTCTCTTATATTTGGAATTACCCCATGCAGTGACTCTAGCACCATCCTTAAAATGTGAAAAGATTATGGTTTTTACTATACTTTCAAAATGTATATGTGGTGGTATACACAACAAATGAAACATGAGACTTTTCAAATAATTCAAAGAAGATGACTACCATGCCAGACTGAAGATGATGTTACTGAACCAGCTTATTCCGTTTGTCTTTTTTTTTTTTTTAAGAAAATTACTTATATTTCAATTAGCCACAAATGGTGGCATACACTTGTAATCCCAGCTACTCGGGAGGCCGAGGCAAAAGGATTGCTTAAACTGAGAGGTGGAGGTTGTGGTGAGCCGAGATCACACCACTGCACTCCAGCCTAGGTGATGGAGCGAGATTCCGTCTCAAAAAACAAAAACAAAAACAAAACCAACAAAAAAATCCACAAAACTTATACTTGAAACGCTACTTACTTTTAGGGTGATAATAAAAGCTAACATTTATTGAGCATTTTACTACATGCCAGATACCATGTTATAAACATACATTCTCTCAATTAAACCTTAAACAATTCTAAGAAAGGTATTAATTATTCTTCCCTTTTTATTGATGAAGAAATGGAGACTTAGGGAGTTAAGTAATCTGCCCAAGATTACATAGTTATAAAGAGGTGGAACCAAGATTTGAAGCCCAGGTATACCAGTACCAGAGCCAACAGAAACCGTGTCTGATTTTGCAAGCCATTTATATCCCTAACACCTAGAACGTGGCAGAAAACAGGCATTCACAAGGTAGGTGTTGAATACAGAACACCAAAATATAGGTTTGCCTCACTTAATACAATCTTACAATGCAAGTATTCCTAAAATGTTGAGTGAAAAACTGAATTTTAGAAAAGTAATATTTTTAACGTCATGTCATTTAAAAAACAGGTGAATCGTATGTCTATTGGCTGCATAAATGTCTTCTTTTGAGAAGTGTGTTCACATCCTTTGCCCACTTTTTTATGGGGATTTTCTTGTAGATTTAAGTTCTTTGTAGATTCTGGATATTAGCCCTTTGTCAGAGGGATAGATTGCAAAAATTTTCTCCCATTCTGTAGGTTGCCTGTTCACTCTGATGGTAGTTTCTTTTGCTGTGCAGAAGCTCTTTAATTAGATCCCATTTGTCTATTTTGGCTTTTGTTGCCACTGCTTTTGGTGTTTTAGTCATTGAAGTCTTTGCCCATGCCTATGTCCTGAATGGCATTGCCTATGGCATAATTTTAAAGTATAAAATTGAGGAAGTCTACTAATTCTTAATTTGCAACCCATTGATTTTTGATTGCAAATCAAAACCACCATGGCCTTTGCCCATGCCTATGTCCTGAATGGTATTGCAAATCAAAACCACAATGGCCTTTGCCCATGCCTATGTCCTGAATGGTATTGCAAATCAAAACCACAATGGCCTTTGCCCATGCCTATGTCCTGAATGGTATTGCAAATCAAAACCACAATGGCCTTTGCCCATGCCTATGTCCTGAATGGTACTGTCTATGGTATTACCATTTGCAATACCACCCTGAATGGTAGTGCAAATCAAAACCACAATGAGATATACCATCTCACGCCAGTTAGAATGGCGATCATTAAAAAGTCGAGAAGCAACAGATGCTGGAGAGGATGTGAAGAAACAGGAATGCTTTTACACTGTTGGAGGGAGTGTAAATTAGTTCAACCATTGTGGAAGACAGGGTGGTAATTTCTCAAGGATCTAGATCTAGAAATATCATTTGACCCAG
>NW_012111031.1:7087271-7089947 GCF_000951035.1 Colobus angolensis palliatus
CCGTCTCAAAAAAAAAAAAAAAAAAAAAAATTAATTCTAAATTGTGTGTAAAGTACTTCACCTTCATGAACTTTTGATAAAGCACTAATTATTATCTTGTCCAGTAAAAAGTATTTTCATGGCATAACCATGAACAGGTCTCCCGAAAATGCACATTTACATTAATTAGGCTTTCTACTTAGACATGAACAGAATAGGGAACTTTTAACAAGCACATGTTTAATATGTGATGAAATACTACAAAACACAAGACTGTATTTTAAACTGCTATAGGCAAACACGGTTTTCATTCTATTCATTTAAAATAGATATAATAGGTTTTTTGGGACTTTCGTTTTCTAGCTTCATGTCAAAATCTACAATAACAAAATAATCATAGCAGCTGTTTTGTCAGCAATGTAAAATCAGTCAGGGCCAGGTGCAGTGGCTCACACCTGTAATCCCACCACTTTGGGAGGCCAAGGCGGGCAGATCACTTGAGGTCAGGAGTTCAAGACCAGCATGACCAACATGGTGAAACTCTGTCTCTACTTAAACTATAAACATTAGCTGGGCATGGTGGTGCTCGCCTGTAATCTGAGTTACTTGGGAGGCTCAGGCATGAGAATCGCTAGAACCCAGGAGGTGGAGGTTATAGCAAGTTGAGATTGTGCTACTGCACTCCAGCCTGGGCAACAGAGTGAGACTCTCATCTCAAATAAATAAAATCAGTAAGGAGTAATATATGTGATAATGCTATTTTAAATACATACCTATCTAATAAATTATGAATATTTTAAACAGCAATGCATGTTAGTCAACGTTAAAATTACAGCATTTGAATCATAATTATCCTTGCTAATAAAGCAAATATGTAATATGGAGGACTATCCAAAACAGTATGCAACTCAAGAAATCATTTGTATTTCACTTTAAAATATACAATGGCTTCTTCTGTAGCTGACTTATTGTCCTAATCATATTTTGCTTAAGATAATATTAAAATTAATTTGTTTCTGTCAACAAACACCAAGGGAGTGGCGGTAAAGGAAAATAGGCTGGACAGAGAGAAATACTTAAGATGAATCTAAAATATGGCTAAAAAAATTTATGAAGAGGTGGACTGTATTTCTACTTCTTTTCTTTTTTTTTGAGACGGAATCTTGCTCTGTCACCCAGGCTGGAGTGCAGTGGCGCGATCTCGGCTCACTGCAAGCTCTGCCTCCCGGGTTTATGCCATTCTCCTGCCTCAGCCTCCCCAGTAGCTGGGACTACAGGCGCCCGCCACCACGCCCGGCTAATTTTTTCTATTTTTAGCAGAGATGGGGTTTCATCGTGTTAGTCAGGATGGTCTTGATCTCCTGACCTCGTGATCCGCCCGCCTTGGCCTCCCAAAGTGTTGGGATTACAGGCGTGAGCCACTGCACTCGGCCTCTACTTCTTTTCTTAACAAAAATACATAATGGTTTAATATTTTCTAGCAAACAATCATGAACACATACAAGTTGTTATAAATGACTTATATGTAATAAAACTTTTCTAACAATGCAAAAATGTACATTAAGCATTGTATAATAAAATACAGAAAGTCTAGCTTTATTTCAACCACTAGTTATTTTAGAAAAGATACTGAATTGGATATTTAAAAATGAGACCATTACAACATACCCCTTTTAAAGTTTTAAAATATAAATTTAAAAAATATATATATTTTCATAGAGATGGAGTCTCACTTTGTTGCCCCAGCAGGCTGGTCTCAAACTCCTGGGCTCAAGCAATCCTCCTGCCTTGGTCTCCCAAAGTGCTGGGATTACAAGCGTGAGTCACCACGCCTCGCCAACATACCCCTTTTGTAAATGTTTTAAAAACCTACTCCATATTATAAAATATAACACATTTAACCTAAAACCATGACAGGTTTTTCCAAAACCATAATTCCAGAATATTCAGTCACATTTAAAAGCAAGTTTTAATAGTAATTTTATTTTAAAAACCAGTTAATTTTTGAAAATCCGTTTTTAAAAACAGGCTCAATTTTTCAAAAGTAATTTTGATTATTGTCCTTTAGGATGTTTAGCACATATGTTTTGACATTATTAAAGTATAAAATCGAGGAAGTCTACTAATTCTTAATTTGCAGCCCACTGATTTTTGCCTTGTTAAAACAGGTATTTATTAACTATTTTTAAGGTTCTTAAAAAATGTTGAATGATACTAATTTTGACTTGATTTATCTTCTATCACTTAATGTTATTTTACAAAGAATTAGACCATTTAGCATTCACATTACGTATCACAACATTTGATAAATTTTTATTTATTTTTCAAAACACCAAAAATAGGCTGGGCGGCCAGGTGGCCGGGCGCAGCGGCTCACACCTGTAATCCCAGCACTCTGAGGTGGGCGAATCACGAGGTCAGGAGTTCAAGACCAGCCTGGTCAACATGGTGAAACCCCATTTCTACTAAAAATACAAAAAATTAGCTGGGCATGGTGGTGGGCGCCTGTAATCCCAGCTACTCGGGAGGCTGAGGCAGGAGAATAATTTGAACCTGGGAGGTGGAGGTTGCAGTGAGCTGAGATCGAGTTACTGCACTCCAGTCTGGGCAACAGGGCCAGACTCCGTCTCAGAAAAAAAATTAAAATTAAAAGTAAAAAAAATAGGTCAGGTGCCAGGGCTCACGCCTGTAATCCTA
>NW_012111031.1:7096067-7110374 GCF_000951035.1 Colobus angolensis palliatus
TGCCACTGCACTCCAGCCTGGGCTACAGAATAAGACTCCGTCTCAGGGAAAAAAAAAAAAAAAACGTTAAAAATAAGTATGAATGCAGATACCATAATCTTATATCCTAACAAAACTATTTTGATTTTTGCACATTTTTTTCTATGCAAAGATATTTTAAGAGAAATCCACCTAGAAAGAAAAAAAGACTGTGCATAGCTGTGCATGGAAATAATTACTAATAAAGGTGAGATAACTGGAGAGAAACACCAAACAGAAGAATCTAAAAGTCATAAATGATTTTTTAGTGCACTTTCTTTCTTAAAAAACTATTTTTAATTGATAAAATTTGTATACATTTATGGTAAACAACATGTTTTGAAATATGTATATATTATGGAATGGCTAATCAAACTAATTAACATATGTATTACCTTATATACTTAGTTTTGTGGTAAGAACACTTAAAAGTATATAATACATTGTTATTGGGTATATTCACCATGTTGTACAATAGCTAAAAGTCGTGGGTGATGGATTTATAAAACAACAAAACCAAAACTAAAACCAAACACAATCGCAGGCATTTACAACATGTGTAAGTCTACACGTGTTTACAATATATACAAGTTTACAACATAATTATAAGTTGGTGTTGTTACACCACAGCCAAAAACTAACACATTGAGATTTAGAACATAAAATTCAGCTACCTTGAAAAGTGGAAGAAGGCTATATTAAAATACATTTTGGTTCTCAAGTTATATTTCCCTCTGCTCTTCTTTGTGTCTTAAGGAAAATTTGGATTATTGGGATATCAGACACATTGTTCTTAATAAGAGACAAGAAAAAGGAGCGTCAAATGTATCTCTTGCTGTTATAGAATACAACATAGTTAGGTATATTATAAAATTCACTAGGTGATAGGTATATAGAAAATAATGGGCTAAGCAGGGTGGTGCACCTATAATCTGGGCACTTTCAAAGGCCAAGGCTGGAGGATCACTTGAGCCCAGGAGTTCAAGACCAGCCTAGGCAACATGGCAAAACTCTATCTCCACAAAAAATACAAAAAAAAAAAAAAAAAAAGTCGGGCGTGGTGGCCCACACCTGTAGTTCCAGCTACTTAAGAGGCAGAGGTGGGAAGATCACTTGAGCACAGGAGATTGGCTGCAGTGAGCCGTGACTATGCCACTGCACTTCCTGTCTGGGCGACAGAGCGAGACCCTGTCAAAAACAAAGAAAATAACAACCTTGTGCTTGTATAAAACATATACAAATTTTGCAGTTAACACTGAGGTGTTTAGTGAAGCAAAAGGCACCTTCAGTAAAATCTTTCCTAACTTTCCGAAGACTTTCCATTTAACTAAAGGATGTAATAAAAGAAAAAAGTTTAGGTAGAATCTTAATTCACTTTATCTTTTTAACAATGAATATGCATCAAACAGTGGTGTTTTGGTTCCAGGCAGTGGAAAAGAAAAGCAGGTGAGGATTTCACAATTAGGGAAAAAAGGCTGGCTACAGTGGCTCACATGGTAATCCCAGCACTTGGGGAGGTCGAGGTGGGAAGACTGCTTGAGCCCAAGAGTTTGAGGCTGCAGTGAGGTAGGATCATGCCACTGTACTTCAGCCTGGGTGACAGAGCAAGATTCTGTCTCAAAAAAAAAGAGGGAAAATAAAGTTAAAAAAGACTTCACCAATCAACTCCAACCATGTTAAGAATTACTAATTAAGTAAAAGGCTAAAACCTCTTCTACAGAAACTAACGGTTTCCCAATAAGGAAACAGCCACCCCCAGCTACCTCTTTCCTGCAAAGAAATCATCTATGGTTGTTTCTATACAGAAACAAGTTTCAGGTATTACAATATTATAAGAAATCACTCTTCTGGGAAAGTATATGAATGAGTCAAAAAGAGTGAGATGCCAGGTGCAGTGGCTTGCTTTGGTAAGTTGAGGCAGGCAGATCACTTGTTGGGAGTTCAAGACCAGCCTGGCCAACATGGTAAAACCCTGTCTCTACTAAAAATAAAAATAAAAAAATTAGCCAGGGGTGGTGGTGCACACTTGTAATCCCAGTTACTCAGGAGGCTGAGGCAGGACAACTGCTTGAGCCTGGGAGGAAGAGGTTGCAGTGAGTCAAGATCGTGCCACTGTACTCTAGCCTGGGTGACCAAGAGAGACTCCGTCTCAATAAATAAATAAATAAGAGAAAAGAAGTGGTAAATGTAGATAATCTGAATCTTTAACAGAGGAGATCATAAAAATGTCTGGCATTTGCTGAGGCATTGCTTTGCATCAGGCACGGTACTAAGTATTGACAAGCATTATCTGCTTTAAAGCACACAACACATAATGATCTCATGAGGTGATGGGGTAGAGATTGCTAGTTACTTCTCCTGTATCCATTCTCTTCTTTGTCAGAAATGGATCCCTAATTAAGAGTGGTAACTACACTCAAATTAAACCTGCATTTCCCGGTGTTCTATGGCAGCAAGGTGTGGCCAAGTTATCAAGTTCTGACTACTGGAATGTAAGCAAAGTGTGACTTTTGGATATGTTCCTGCAAAGAATTAAAAAGTCCCTTTACCTTCCCCATCTTGCCTCCCTTTCGATGCCTGAGAGGTAGACATGACAGTAATAACTCCAGCGTCATTCTGGATCCCCCTAAGGATGGAAGCCACAGTTAAACAATGGCAGAGGCAGGCTGATGACCTTGGAAATGTCGCAGCAGACAAGGACTCCTTACATAGTGACTTCCCTTACAAGGGAAAACAATGTGCTTAAGTCACTGATATTTTGTTAGCGGAGTTAATTCTAACAGATAGAGGTAGGTGGTATTAAAACTATTATTTTATAGATGAAGAAACAGGGATCCCCCTGAGTTAAGCGATTTACCTGCAGTCACACACCAAGCAACCTTCGAAGTGCCAAGCTCTTAACCACTGTGTGATAATGCCTTCAGACCAGATGCCTTCAGGACATGAACCTTGAAAATGGGCAAAATAATATTAAAGGAAGGGGGTGTCTCCACTCATTCATTAGTCTAGGCCGAGACCTAGTTAAATTAATGGAAGAAGCCACAGTTAACCAGTTAAGAAGGGAACCCAGCCTGCCTGATGAGTATGCTGTAAGAAAAAACTAGTACAGAGAATCCATTTCTGAGACTTGTGGGGCCTCAACCACAGAAAGAAAAGAGGGGACTGGCATGTGAGGGATAACCAAGAAAGAAGCCTCTGTGAGCTAGGCATATTTTCTTCACTCATACACAGAATTATTAACAAATTAAATTTGAAGAATAGCCACCAATAGGGAATAACCAGCAAAATGATTTCTAAAAATGAACTAAAAATTCTTCCACGGGACCATCTAAGAAAAAAGTAGACTAACTTTAAGCAAATGGGAGGAGGGAGACTCTTTTTACATCAAGTAAGCAAAGGAACAACTTCACAGACTTTTGAGATACAGTAAACTCTTGTGCTGCCCTGCTCTGGAGATGCGGGAAGAGTATAAACGTAGAGACAGGAAGGCATAATTCTGTTTCCCCACAGTACCAAGCAATTTTAAAAAACACTTAAGATCACAAAGCATCTTGCATGCTATTTTGGAGTCATCTGGGAAGGAGTGAAGTAAGAACACCGGGAAAGTGGCCGGGTGCAGGGATTCATACCTATAATCCCAGTGCTCTGGGAGGCTGGGGCAGGTGGATCACCTGAGGCCACAAAAGCTGCCGGGCGCAGCAGCGGGCATCTGTAATCCCAGCTACTCAGGAGGCTGGGGCAGGAGAATCACTTGAGCCTGGGAGCAAGAGACTGCAGTGAGCCGAGAGTGCACCACTGCACTCCAGCCTGGGCGACAGAGTGAGACTGTCTCAAAAAACAAACAAACGAAAAACACTATGAAAGAGAAATGTAGTCTAAAAAACTAAACTGTTGGAAGCTGGAAGAAAGACATGGTCAAATTCTTAGAAATGGCAGGGTATAAAGGAAGAAGGGGCTACATAAGGAGCTACCTCCAGAGAGAGGGAGAAGTCTAAAGCTTCAGCCAGCAGGGCAGCCATTTGTTACCTAAGGAGCTAGCACTATTATCTCTAGTTTTCTAAATTAATAAGCTTGTGGTAGACTATTCAAACAATTAGTCATTTTCCCCAATACCACATCAACAGAAGCACCAAGAAAAGCTACCGCTAGCTTTTTGTACACTTAAGCTAACATAATGAGCTCAAGTTCACAAACTGTTTTCCAAAAAATAAAAAACAGATGTAAAGTAACCCAAAAGACAATGCTTTTGGATAAGACATTTTCTCAACCTAAACTCTCCCTCTAGCTTTCAAAAGTGACCCAAAAGACAATGCTAAGTAAGTTTTTCTGGCTTATATAGCCGAAATATGAAGATCACTTAAAAGCAATAGTCACTCATCTACAGGCTAATAGATTTATTTTATATTTACTTCTAAATACATACTAATTGTTTTTGTAAGCTTTATAAAATAAAATGTAAAGTTGCTGTTGTTTAAAACCTAAAAATTATCTTTAAGAACATCAGAGAGAAATGTTCATATACAAGTAATTGGCATGCTTAAAATGTTCTTGATTATTCATTTAAGGATTCCCTAAAGGATCCTCATTATTTTACAGCAAAAGCAAAGATTCCTTAAAACTACTGTGAAAAATAAAATATATTTTAAGGTGCCACTAGTTGAAATATATGACCCTTTCTTTTTCTTAAGGTAGCCAGCAAGAAGAAGAGAGGGAGGTATATGAAGGGAATTGATGCCATGATATCTGGATATCACTTTTGGTTTTTTGTTTTTTTTTTTCTCTTTTGAGACAGGGCCTCCCTCTGTTGCCCAGGCTGGAGTGCAGTGGTGTGATTTCGGCTCAATGCAACCTCCACCTCCTGGGTTCAGGCAATTCTCCTGTCTCAGCCTCCTGTGTAGCTGGAACTACATTACAGGCATACACCACCATGCCCAGCTAATTTTGTATTTTTTGGTAGAGATGGGGTTTCACTGTGCTGTCCAGGCTGGTCTCAAACTCCTGGCCTCAAGTTATCCTCCCTCTCCCAAAGTGCTGGGATTACAGGCATGACCCACCACGCCCACATCACTTTTGTTGTTTGATGACTACATATGACAAAGATCACATCAGAGACTAGCAATTTACCAATATAAAAATATACTTCTTTTAAAGAAAAATCCATGCTTTCTTCAAGTCACTATACCCTTCTAAAGAAAGCATTAGGACACCATAAAAAATTCATTAAATAAATTTTTATTGGATAAAAATGTATTAAAGCAACAAAGTAAGGTCACTTAGATGACTGACATGAAGTATAATAAACATGTAGAAATAAAAGTACAATTCATTTGGCTACAAACACACAAAACTTGAGAAAAACAAAATGAGCAATCTTTTCTTTATACAAGCAGTATGGACCAAATTAGATCAGAGTTTATAATTATGACAAAAATACTCATTTAAACATCTGCTGACCAGCCAAAACTCTGCATTGGGGAAGATATATATACACACACATATACACATGCACATACTGAAAAAAAGAGAAAATTATAAATGTCTAACTAAAACAGACACAAAATACGCATGAGTCTATCGTACACACTAAAATTCTACAATGGACCTGAAAAGAAACTACGTATATTTTGTAAAGCTCACCTATTGTTTTTTAAGAAAAGAGATATAACAGTGAAATCTAGACAATATAGAATAAAAATAAATAATTCAAGAATAAGATGACATGATCAAAAGCCTAGAAAAAAGTACAAATGTATTTATAATGTATACTAGGGTTAAACAGCAGGGAAATTAGTTGTGGAACGCTAGTCTTTACAGCCTTGACGAAGTGATAATACAACTAAGTAAAACTGAGAAGTTGTTAAGAGGATTGTAATTTTCAAAAATTTCATAACAGAGAATCAATAGATTGTCAAAAAGTGAAAAACATGGAGTTTTTTAAAAAGATAATATAATGACTCCGATTCTTTAATTCCTCACCCACATCTACACCTCCACCTCCCAACTTAAAAGAAACTCTTAGGAACTTGTATTTCTTGTGAAAAAGAGGCATTTATTTGATGTTAAGAAATTCCTTCAGTTCTTTTTCATCTGTTCTTTCGAGTAAATTAACTATGCTGGTCTATATTGTCTATAATGGTGGGCTTATTTAGATCAAATCTCCCACTGAAAACAATTAAAAAGCTTAATAAAATCTTAAAAGTATCAAAAAGACCACAAGATAATAAGGAATTACAAGCCCCAAATACAGGGAAAACGAGATTCCCTGTGGTCATGAGCCAATGCAAGGAAAATGAGATCCTTTGTTTAAGACAGCCTCCCAAGGCATGGGGGGCATAAATCAAAGTCCAGTGCCTACACAAGCCAGAAAGTCTAACAGGAGTTCATTACCACAAAAAATTAAACCCCAAAGGACTACATACCTTCAGGGCGGTGATAAGAAAGAAATTTTAAAAGCTCCTGATAAACTAACTAGGGTGACCAAGAGTCCTAGTTTGCCAGAGACAGTCTAGTTACACCCGAAGTACTGGCATGTTTACAAACAGTGCTCCTTTTTACTCTCAAAAAGATTCCGTCTTGTAACCAGGTAAGCTACACGGTCACTGTAATGATCGCCTAGTTTCAATCCCTGGACTACCCCATCAAAGACATCTCAAGCCTTGAGCATGGTTAACGTGATCATGGTAGCCTGTCTCTGAAGATGACTGAAAACAATCCCTTCCTTCCCTGTACTTGCACACAGCTAGTTTCATCAAGAGATGGGGTCTATTTTATTTTCCCTCCCTTTGAATCTGAGCGGGTCCTGTGACTTGCTGTGACCAACAGACTGCAGCTGAAGTGATGCTGCACCAGTTCCAAGCCCAGCCCGTAAGAGACCTAGCAGCTTTTGCTTTTGCTTTGTTGGAAAACAGCCACCATGTAAAGAAGCATGGGCTAGACCTACTAAATGATGGGAGCACTAAAGAGAGACAACAAAGGACAGAGCAAAGGTACCTCAACCCACATGCACCAAGTCTCAGGCAATAAGTGAAGCAGTCCTCGACACTGCACCCTAGCCAACCTCCCAGCTGAATGCAGATGCATGAGTAACTCCTGTCAACATCATGTGGAACAGTGGAGCCCCCAGCTTAATCCTGCCAACTCAGAGATTCATGGAAATACATCATTATTGTTTTAAGCCCCCAGTTTGGTGGTGATTTGTTATAAATTACTGAAACAGTGGATCAGAGCTGGTAGTGGTCTGTACTGGTAGCAGTCTGTAGTGCTCGGGTGAGAGTAGGTACATAACTTTCATTTAAAGTCACATGTTTGGTAAACAGAATTTGAGGAGAAAAAGAAAAAAAATTTAAAGAAAGTCATGTTATTCCTATAAATAAATATAATGCCAAACACGAAGCTTTGAAACTTGACCAAGTACCAGTGAAAGCATCAACATAAAGGGACTCTAAAAGACTTTAGAGATTGGACTTCTCAGATACACACTACAAAACAACTGGACTGTGATTAAAAAAAAAAAAAAAGACAAACTCAGAAATACCTACAGGGAAAATTGTCACAGATTCAAAAAAGAACCACATAAGACATCTAGAAATAAAATAATAATAATAAGCATAATTTAAACCTCACTGGACAAGTTTAATATCAGACTAGACACAAGTGAAGAAACCATTAGTGAGCTGGTATATAGGAAAAATAAATTTCCCAGAGTGCAGCACAAGCAGAAAAGGGGCAGAAATATCATTAGAGAGACACAGAAGATATAAAGAAACGGTTGCGCATATGTTTAAAATATTTGTTTCATCAGAATCTCAGGAGGAGAGAAAAAAATAAAGGTAACATTTAAAGGGCAGGTGTCTGAAAGTTTTCTACAAATGAAGGAAGACAGCAATCAACAGACACAAGAAGCTCAATGAATCCCAGGCTGCTTAAATAAAGAGAAACCCACATGTAGACATATCACATTGAAATCAAAGATAATCAAAAAAATTTTATATACTCACAGGAAATAAAAAGACATTACCCTTAAAGCATCAGCAATAAAACTAAGATTTCTCCACAGAAAAAACAAGACCACGGACTCTTTCAGCAATAAAACTAACAGTAGAATACTCCACAGAAAAGCAAGACTGTGGACTCTTTTTCCCTTCTTCACAATTTTATGAATGAAAGATTTGTTTTTACTGTAGATATTAGCAACCTCAACATATTTTTGTTCCTTTCCTTATTAAGTTAGGAAGTCTTTCTCACTTAGAGAAGGCACTTTAAGGTTTCTCTTTGGCATATCTGAGTTACCAGCATCACTACTCTTATACTTTGGGGCCATTATTAAGTAAAATAAGGGCCATTTGAACACACACAGTGATATTAAGACAGTCTGTCTGATAACTAAGACAGTTACTAAGTGACTCATGGGCAGGTAGCACATACAGCATGGGTATGCTGGACAAACGGAGGACTCAACCCCGGGCAGGATGAACTCAGACAGCCCGAGAGTTCATCATTCTACCCAGAACAACGTACAGTTTAAAACTTTTGTATTATTTCTGGAATTTTCCATTTAATTTTTTTTGGACCTCAGTGGACCATGGGTAACTGAAACTGCAGATGGGAGGTGGTAGGGGGACACAACTGTGTAACTTTGATACCAAAAATAAGGCTAAATGATATCGACCACTGGAGAAGAGAGTGAGCCTAAAAGCACACCTGTACTTCAGTAAATAGTTGATTTATGGCAAAGCTGGCACTGTAGAACAGTGAGAAAAAGATGGTTTTTATTTAAAAAAAATACATCATTCTCATTCATATGGAAGAAAACCACAATTTGACTCCTATCTCACACCTACAGAAAAAACAATTCCAGGCTGGGCGCAGTGACTCACGCCTATAATTCTAGCACCTTGAGAGGCTGAGGTGGGTGAATCACTTCAGGCCAGGAGTTCAAAACCAGCCTGACCAACATGGTGAAACCCCATCTCTACTAAAAATACAAAAAAAAATTAGCTAGGCATGGTGGCGGGCACCTACAATCCCGGCTACTCGGGAGGCTGAGGCAGGAGAATCGCTTGAACCTGGGAGACAGAGGTTGCAGTGAGCCAAGATTGCGCCACTGCACTCCAGCCTGGGCGACAGAGTGAGATTGTCTCAAAAAAAAAAAAGAAAAGAGAAAAAACAATTCCAGGTAAACCACAGATCCAAATGTGAAGAAAGACAATCCAAAAAATTTATGGAAGATGACAGAGGAAAATAACTTTATGATCTCGATTTCTTAAAGAGACACAAAAAGCACAAGCCACAAAGACAAGACTGACAAACTGGACTATTAAAGATAACTTCTGTTCATCAAAAAACACCTTTAAGAGAGTAAAAAGGCAAGTCACTGAATAAAACGTATTTTAAAACCACATAACTAAGGGCTATACCCAGAATATATAAAGAACTACAACTCAAAAAAAAAAGACAACCAATAAAAAAATGGACAAGAAATCTAAACAAGCATCTCTCAAAATAAGAAACCCAAAATGTAAAATAAACACAAAGGCTTAACTTCATTTAAAAAAGAGGGGGGCGCATCAAATCAAACTACAGTGAGAAATCACTACAAATTCACCATAACAATTAACATTTTTTTATAAATATAATATCATTAGAGAGGAGTTGAAACAAAAAGAACTTACATACACTACTGATGGGAAACAGTTGGGCCTTATCAAATAGAATTGAAGATATATGTATCCTATGACCAAACAAAGTCCACACTTAGAAATTATACCAGTATTGTTAACAAGCTAAAAATTATAAATGACTCACTAACAGTAAAAATGAGTAAACTGCAGTAAACAAATACTCTGGAATGTAGCAAAGAAATGGAATGAACTACTGTTACATACAACACAGATCACTCTTAGAAGAGTGCCCCATGACAACTATAATAAAATATATACTAACAGGAATAATTCAGGCCAAAACAAAATGCTACCAGATAGAATTTGGCAAATGGGCCGGGTGCGGTGGCTCATGCCTGTAATCCAACACTTTGGGAGGCCGAGGCAGGTGGATCACCTGATGTCGGGAGTTCGAGACCAGCCTAACACGGAGAAACCCCATCTCTACTAAAAATACACAATTAGCCAGGTGTGGCAGCGCATGCCTGTAATCCCAGCTACTCTGGAGGCTGAGGCAGGAGAATCACTTGAACCCGAGAGGCAGAGGTTGCGGTGAACTGAGATAGCGCCATTGTACTCTAGCCTGGGCAAAAAGAGCAAAACTCCATCTCAAAAAAAAAAAACAAAAAAAGAATCAGGCAAATCCAGGAAGTAAGGAAGAGAACTAAAGAGTACATACATATTTGGATAAAGATACCAATGCTGTTTAGGACAATAACAGAAATGTTTTACAGGACATAAAACATATATAAAAAAGAACACTAAAAAATAGAATGACCATATGATCCAGCAATTCCACTACTGGGTGTATATCCAAGAGAAAGGAAATCAGTATGTTGAAGAGATGTCTGCACTCCTATGTTTATTGTAGCACTATTCACAATTGCCAAGATATGGAATCAACTTACATGTCCAACAGATGAATGAATAAAGAAAATGTGGTATATATACACAACGGAATACTATTCAGCCACAAAAACCAATGAAATCCTGTCAAACAAGGCAACATGTATGACCCTGGAGGATAATTATGTTAGTGAAATAAGCCAGGCATAGAAAGACAAATATCATATGTTCTCACTCATACATGAAAGCTAAAAAAGTTGACTTCACAGAAGGAGATAGAACAATGATTACTAGAGGCTGGAAAGTGTGAGGCATGGTAAGGAGGGATTGGCTAACAGATGCAAAATTACAGCTATATAGGAGAAATAAGTTCTACTGTTCTATTGCACTGCAGGGTGACTATAGTTAACCATATTCCAAGAGCTGTAAGATTTTTAATATTCCGAACACAGAGAAATGATAAAGGTTTGAAGTGATAGATATGTTAATTACTGTGATTTGATTATACACTGTACATATGTATCAAAATCACACTGTACCATAAACGTATATAATTATTAAGTGTTAAAGAAAAATCTCCCAGTGAGAAACCTGTTTGGATAAGGCCCTAGACCTCAATGAAGGCATTAACCCGTGGATATGTCTCCCTCTCCTTCCCTCTGACATCCTCCCTGACCTCTGTGTATGGCCTCCAGGTATGTCATGTATCCAGGACCTGTAAGTAAAAAAACCATTATTTCTTATTAAAAAAAAAAAAAAAAAAGTGCTCCATGAAAAACTCATACCAAAAAAACGGTGCATATTGATTCTATTAATATAACACTAAAAAACAGGTAAAGTAAAATATATTACAGAGGAATAAAGGCTTAAACGCTCAAATTATAGAAGAAAAAGTTACTATCATAAATGTCAATGACAGTTTTCTTTTTTGGATGAAGGAGTGAGCTGTGATCAAGGAGGGATACCTGGCAGCTTTTGAGGGGCTTAACACGTTCTATTTCAGCTGTTTCATGTTAATACATCTTTTTTGTATGTGGCAGTGGTCACATTTTCAAGTTTAAAAAAAATTATCTATACTTTTACTTTTAAAAATAGCTTCTCTGGAAAACAGTTTGGTGGTTATGTATTAAATTTAACTTGCAATTACCACATTACCCAGCAAATGCACTCTTGGGTATTAATCCCAAAGAAATGAAAACTTGCACTCACACAAAGATCTATACACACATGTTCACAACAGTTTTATTTGTATAGCCAAAATCTGGGAACAACCCAGATATTCTTCAATGAGAGACTAGTTAGATGTACTGTGGTACATCCATATCACGGAATACCCAGCAATAGAAAGGAGTCAACGACTGATTCACATAAAACCTTGGATGAATCTCTAGAGAATTTATGCTGAGTGAAAAAAGCATGTATACGGTACTTACTTACATAACAGTTATAGGACACTTTTAAAAAACGACAAAGTTATAGAAATGCAGAAGAGATCAGTCGTTTCCAGGGGTTAAGACAGGGTTGGGGAAAGGGGCGGGAAGTGGGGGTGGTTAGGAGGAAGGTGGCATGGTTACAAAGGTAATCTGAGGGATTCTTGTGGTGATGGAACTGTTCTGCATCTTTAGTGTGGTGATGGGTATATGAAACCACACGTGATAAAACTGCATGAAACTAAACAATACACACACATACACAAGTAAGTACAAGTAAAACTAGGGAAATCTGAAAGGGATCAGTGGACTACATCAATGTCAATATCAATGTCAGTGGTTTGTATAGTACCATGAATTGCAATATTACCACTGAGGAAAACTGAGTAAAGGGTACATCCAATATCTCTGCATTATTTTTTACAACTACATGTGAATCTACAATTACCTCAAAATAAAAAACTTAATTAGAAAATTAGAACACACCTTTTTTCTCTCTTCATACTTTTTTCTATATCTATGTATCTCTATACTGTGTGTTTCGTAATGCTGTCCACCATATAATACTGTTAAGATGGCAATATTCTTCAAACTGATGTATAGATTCAATACAATCATTATCAAAATCCCAGCTGGACTTTTTACTTTTTGCAAAAATTAACAAACTGATCTTAAAATTCACATGCAAACTTGAGGGACTCAAAATAGGTCAACAATCATGAAAAAAAAAAAAAGAAAGGTGGAGGATTGGAGGGTTCATGTTTCCCAATTTCAAAACTTACTACAAAGCTATAGTCATGAAGACCGTGTGGTACTGGCATGAGGATAGATACATGGAGCAATGGAATAGAACTGAGAGTCCATAAATAAGTCCTGATCAACTAATTTTCAACAAAGGTGCCAAGAGAATTCAATGGGGAAAAAATAGCCTTTTCAACAAACAGTGCTGGGAAAACTGGATAGCTGCATGGAAAAGAACAAAGTTGGCTTCCTATTTCAGATCATATACAAAATTAACTCAAAATGGATCACAACCTAAATCAAAGAGCTAAGACAATAAAAATTAAAAATAGAAACATTAGACTATATCAAAATTAAAAGTTTTGTACTACAATGAATACCATCAGAAAAGTGAAAAAGACAACCTACAGAGTGGGAGAAAATATTTGCAAATCATATATCTGATTAAGGGATTTGTGTATATATATCGAACTCTTACAACTCAATCATAAAAAGATAAACAACCCAGTTTAATGATAGGCAAAGGGTCTGGAATAGATATTTGTCCAAATGAGATATACAAATGGCTAACAAGCACATGAAAAGATATTCAACATCGATCATCAGCTGTCATAGAAATACAAGTCAAAACCATGGGAAAATGCAAATGAAAATCACAATGAAATGCCACTGCACACCCACTAGGTTGGCTATAATCAAACGGACAGACAATAACAAGTGTTGGTGGGGATGTGGTGAAACTGGATCCCTCACACTCTACATTTCACTCCTAGGTATATATACAAGAGAAATAAAAACTTAAGTTCCCACAAAAACTTGTACACAAATATTCATAGCAGCATCATTCACAATAGCCAAAAAAAGGAAACAATCTAAATGTCCATGAACTGATGAATGGATAAACCATGAAATATTCAGATGATGGGATACTATCTAGCAATAAAGCAGAATTAAGTACTAATACATGCTACAACATGAATGAGCCCTGGAAACATCATGCTAAGTTTAAAAAAAAAAAAGGTCACAAAAGACCAAGTATTTTAGGATTCCATTTATATAAACTGTCCAGAAGAGATAAATCTATAGAACCAGAAAGTAGACTATGGTATGGGAGTTGCCTATGGTGTGGGAGGTTGGTGTGAGAATAACAGGTGACTACGAATAGGTGTGGGTTTCTTTTGAGGTGATGAAAATCTAAACTTGTGGTGATGGATGTACTAAAACCATTCACTTGTACATTTTAAATGGGTGAATTGTATGGTACGGGAATTTTCATCTCAATAAAGCTGTAATTTTTTTAAAGCCAATATAATGTAAATACTCCTTTTCATTTAAAATACCACTAAATAATATTAGGTTTACTTCCCTCCAAACTTAAGATAGAAACTCTATAGCGTTCCAATAGGGATCCTTCTTACTCATTGCAAAGGTACAAAATGGATATCAGAATGCATGGCAACATCATGCAGAACCCTCAAATTAGTTAAACCTGTTTCCTTTAAAGTTGAATTAAAGTCAAGATAGGCCGGGCGCGGTGGCTCAAGCCTGTAATCCCAGCACTTTGGGAGGCCGAGACGGGTGGATCACGAGGTCAGGAGATCGAGACCATCCTG